>NC_135136.1:909090-1212121 GCF_051014445.1 Colletes latitarsis | reverse complement strand
TATCAAGACCAGGTTTCATTGAATGTTCCAGTGTGGTACCACATTACTACGTGAACCAATCCAGAAAAAACCCAGGATCAGTTCAACAAGTATGTGAAGAATGCGAAAGTATGAGTCTGATCAGTGAAAATCCCAGGGCTAACCTAGACCTAACAAGCGTTATCCTCTAAAATATTGATCAAAACCAGGTTTAATGGACTGTTTCAGTGTGGTACCACTTTACTACGTGATCCAATGCAGAAAAAACCCTCGATCACGTCAACATATATATTAAAACTGCGGAAGTATGACCCTGATGGGGGCAAATCCCAGGCCTAACCTAGACCTGACATGCGATGTCCTCTAAAATATTGATGGAAACCAGGTTTTATTGACTGTTTCAGTGTTGGACTTCATTACTGCGTGATACAATCCAGAAAAAGCCCAGGATCTAGCCATCAAGTATGAGAAATATGCGAAAGAATGAGCCTGATGAGAGCAAATCCCAGACCTAGCCTAGACCTAACATGAATTATTCTCTAAAATATTGATCGAAACCAGGTTTAATTGACTGCTTCAGTGTGGTACCACATTACTACGTGATCCAATCCAGAAATAGCCCAGGATCCAGCCATGAAGTATGAGAAATATGCGAAAGCATGAGCCTGATGAGGGCAAATCCCAGACCTAACCCAGACCTAACATGCATTATCCTCTAAAATAGTCATCAAGACCAGGTTTAATTGAAAGTTTCAGTGTGGTACCACATTACTACGTGATCCAAACCAGTAAAAACCCAGGATCCGTTCAACAAGTATGCGAAGAATGCGAAAGTATGAGCCTGGTGAGGGCAAATCCTAGACCTAACCCAAACCTAACATGCGTTATCCTCTAAAATATTTATCAAGACCAGGTTTAATTGAATGTTCCAGTGTGGTGCCACATTACTACGTAAACAAATCCAGAAAAAACCCAGGATCAGTTCAACAAGTATGTGAAGAATGCGAAAGTATGAGTCTGATGAGTGAAAATCCCAGGGCTAACCTAGACCTAACATGCGTTATCCTCTAAAATATTGATCCAAACCAGGTTTAATGGACTGTTTCAGTGTGGTACCACTTTACTACGTGATCCAAAGCAGAAAAAATCCTCGATCAGGTCAAACATGTATGTTAAAACTGCGAAAGTATGACCCTGATGAGGGCAAATCCCAGGCCTAACCTAGACCTAACATGCGTTGTCCTCTAAAATATTGATGGAAACCAGGTTTAGTTGACTGTTTCAGTGTTGTACTTCATTACTACGTGATGCAATCCAGAAAAAGCCCAGGATCTAGCCATCAAGTACGAGAAATATGAGAAAGAATGAGCCTGATGAGAGCAAATCCCAGACCTAACCTAGACCTAACATGAATTGTTCTCTAAAATATTGATCAAAACCAGGTTTAATTGACTGTTTCAGTGTGGTACCACATTACTACGTGATCCAATCCAGAAATAGCCCAGGATCCAGCCATGAAGTATGAGAAATATGCGAAAGCATGAGCCTGACGAGGGCAAATCCTAGACCTAACCCAGACCTAATATGCGTTATCCTCTAAAATATTTATCAAGACCAGGTTTAATTGATTGTTTCAGTGTGGTCCCACATTACTACGTGATCCAAACCAGAAAAAACCCAGGATCCGTTCAACAAGTATGTGAAGAATGCAAAAGTATGAGTCTGATGAGTGAAAAACCCCGGCCTATCCTAGACCTAACATGCGTTATCCTCTAAAATATTGATCCAAACCAGGTTTAATGGACTGTTTCAGTGTGGTACCACACTACTACGTGTTCCAAACCAGAAAAAACCCAGGATCCGTTCAACAAGTATGTGAAGAATGCGAAAGTATGAGTCTGATGAGTGAAAAACCCCGGCCTATCCTAGACCTAACATGCGTTATCCTCTAAAATATTGATCCAAACCAGGTTTAATTGACTGTTTCAGTGTGGTCCCACATTACTACGTGATCCAAACCGGAGAAAACCCAGGATCTGTTCAACAAGTATGTGAAAAACGCGAAAGTATGACCCTGATGAGGGCAAATCCCAGGCATAACCTAGACCTAACATGCGTTGTCCTCTAAAATATTGATGAAACCAGGTTTAATTGACTTTTTCAGTGTTGTATTTCATTACTGCGTGATGCAATCCAGAAAAAGCCCAGGATCTAGCCATCAAGTATGAGAAATATGCGAAAGAATGAGCCTGATGAGGGCAAATCCCAGACCTATCCCATACCTAACTTGCGTTATCCTCAAAAATATTGATCGAAACCTGGTTTAATCGACTGTTTCAGTGTGGTACCACATTACTACGTGATCCAATCCAGAAATAGCCCAGGATCTAGCCATGAAGTATACAGAAATATGCGAAAGTATGAGCCTGACGAGGGCAAATCCTAGACCTAACTCAGACCTAATATGCGTTATCCTCTAAAATATTTATCAAGACCAGGTTTAATTGATTGTTTCAGTGTGGTCCCACATTACTACGTGTTCCAAACCAGTAAAAACCCAGGATCCGTTCAACAAGTATGTGAAGAATGCGAAAGTATGAGTCTGATGAGTGAAAATCCCCGGCCTAACCTAGACCTAACATGCGTTTTCCTCAAAAATATTGATCGAAACCAGGTTTAATCGACTGTTTGAGTGTGGTACCACACTACTACGTGATCCAAACCAGAAAAAACCCGGGATCTGTTCAACAAGTATGTGAAAAACGCAAAAGTATGGGAATGATGAGGGCGAATCCCAGACCTATCCCAGACCTAACTTGCGTTATCCTCTAAAATATTGATCAAAACCAGGTTTAGTGGACTGTTTCAGTGTGGTACCACTTTACTACGTGATCCAAAGCAGAAAAAACCCAGGATCTGTTCAAGTATGTGAAAAACGCGAAAGTATGACCCTTATGAGGGCAAATCCCAGGCCTAACCTAGACCTAACATGCGTTGTCCTCTAAAATATTGATGGAAACCAGGTTTAATTGACTGTTTCAGTGTGGTACCACATTACTATGTGATCCAAACCAGAAAATAACCCAGGATCTGTTCAACGAGTATCTGAAGTGTGCGAAAGTATGAGTCTGATGAGGGCAAATCCCAGACCTATCCCAGACCTAACATGTGTTATCCTCTAAAATATTTATCAAGACCAGGTTTAATTGATTGTTTGAGTGTGGTCCCACATTACTACGTGATCCAAACCAGAAAAAACCCAGGATCCGTTCAACAAGTATGTGAAGAATGCGAAATTATGAGTCTGATGGGTGAAAATCCCAGGGCTAACCTAGACCTAACATGCGTTATCCTCTAAAATATTGATCCAAACCAGGTTTAATGGACTGTTTCAGTGTGGTACCACTTTAGTACGTGATCCAAAGAGGAAGAAACCCTCGATCAGGTCAACATGTATGTTAAAACTGCGAAAGTATGACCCTGATGAGGGCAAATCCCAGGCCTAACCTAGACCTAACATGCGTTGTCCTCTAAAATATTGATGGAAACCAGGTTTATTTGACTGTTTCAGTGTTGTACTTCATTACTACGTGATGCAATCCAGAAAAAGCCCAGGATCTAGCTTTCAAGTATGAGAAATATGCGAAAGAATGTGCCTGATGACAGCAAATCCCAGACCTAACCTAGACCTAACATGAATTGTTCTCTAAAATATTGATCAAAACCAGGTTTAATGGTCTGCTTCAGTGTGGTACCACATTACTACGTGATCGAAACAAGAAAAAACCCAGGATCAGTTCAAGAAGTATGTGAAGAATGTGAAAGTATGAGCCTGATGAGGGCAAACCCTAGACCTAACCTAGACCTAACATGCGTTATCCTCAAAAATATTGATCGAAACCTGGTTTAATCGACTGTTTCAGTGTGGTACCACATTACTACGTGACCCAAACCAGTATAAACCCAGGATCTGTTCAACAAGTATGTGAAAAACGCGAAAGTATGAGCCTGATGAGGGCAAATCCCAGACCTAACCTAGACCTAACATTCGCTATCCTCTAAAATATTGATCGAAACCAGGTTTAATGGACTGTTTCAGTGTGGTACCACATTAGTTCGTGATCCAAACCTGAAAAAGCCAGGGATCTGTCCAACAAGTATGTGAAAAACGCGAAAGTATGAATCTTATGGGGGCAAATCCCAGGCCTAACCTAGACCTAACATGCGTTATCCTCAAAAATATTGATCGAAACCAGGTTTAATCGACTGTTTCTGTGTGGTACCACATTACTACGTGATCGAAACCAGAAAAAACCCAGGATCTGTTCAAGATGTATGTGAAGAATGCGAAAGTATGAGACTGATGAGGGCAAATCCCTGGCCTAACCTAGACCTAACATGCGCTATCCTCTAAAATATTAATCGAAACCAGGTTTAATCGACTGTTTCAGTGTGGTACCACATTACTACGTGATCGAAACAAGAAAAAACCCAGGATCTGTTCAAGATGTATGTGAAGAATGCGAAAGTATGAGACTGATGAGGGCAAATCCCTGGCCTAACCTAGACCTAACATGCGCTATCCTCTAAAATATTAATCGAAACCAGGTTTAATCGACTGTTTCAGTGTGGTACCACATTACTACGTGATGTAAACCAGTGGAAGCCTAGGATCTGGCCAACAAGAATGAGAAATATACGAAAGTATGAGCCTGATGAGAGCAAATCCCAGTTTTAACCTAGACCTAACATGTCCTATCCTCTAAAATATCGATCGAAACCAGGTTTAATTGACTGTTTCAGTGTGGTACCACTTTACTACGTGATCCAAAGCAGAAGAAACCATCGATCAGTTCAACATGTATTTTAAAACTGCGAATGTATGACCCAGATGAGGGCAAATCCCAGACCTAACCTAGACGTAACATGTGTTATCCTCTAAAATATAAATCGAAACCAGGTTTAATGGTCTGTTTCAGTGTGGTACCACATTACTACGTGATCGAAGCAAGAAAAAACCCAGGATCAGTTCATGAAGTATGTGAAGAATGCGAAAGTATGAGACTGATGAGGGCAAACCCTAGACCTAACCTAGACCTAACATGTGTTATCCTATAAAATATTGACGGAAACCACGTCTAATTGACAGTTTCTGTGTTGTACCACATTACTACGTGTTCCAATCCAGTAAAAGCCCAGGATCTAGCCAACAAGTATGAGAAATATGCGAAAGTATGAGCCTGATGAGGGCAAATCGTAGACCTAACCCAGATCTAACATGCGTTATCCTCTAAAATATTTATCAAGACCAGGTTTAATTGACTGTTTCAGTGTGGTACCACATTACTACGTGACCCAAAGCAGAAAAAAACCTCGCTCAGGTCAACATGTATGTTAAAACTGCGAAAGTATGACCCTGATGAGGGCAAATCCCTGGCCTAACCTAGACCTAAATTTCGCTATCCTCTAAAATATTGATCGAAACCAGGTTTAATGGACTGTTTCAGTGTGGTACCACATTAGTCTGTGATCCAAACCTGAAAAAGCCAGGGATCTGTCCAACAAGTATGTGAAAAACGCGAAAGTATGAATCTGATGGGGGCAAATCCCAGGCCTAACCTAGACCTAACATGCATTATCCTCAAAAATATTGATCGAAACCAGGTTTAATCGACTGTTTCAGTGTGGTACCACATTACTACGTGATCCAAACCAGAAAAAACCCAGGATCTGTTCGAGATGTATGTGAAGAATGCGAAAGTATGAGGCTGATGAGGGCAAATCCCTGGCCTAACCTAGACCTAACATGCGCTATCCTCTAAAATATTAATCGAAACCAGGTTTAATCGACTGTTTCAGTGTGGTACCACATTACTACGTGATCGAAACAAGAAAAAACCCAGGATCTGTTCAAGATGTATGTGAAGAATGCGAAAGTATGAGACTGATGAGGGCAAATCCCTGGCCTAACCTAGACCTAACATGCGCTATCCTCTAAAATATTAATCGAAACCAGGTTTAATCGACTGTTTCAGTGTGGTACCACATTACTACGTGATGCAAACCAGTGGAAGCCTAGGATCTGGCCAACAAGAATGAGAAATATACGAAAGTATGAGCCTGATGAGAGCAAATCCCAGTTTTAACCTAGACCTAACATGTCCTATCCTCTAAAATATCGATCGAAACCAGGTTTAATTGACTGTTTCAGTGTGGTACCACTTTACTACGTGATCCAAAGCAGAAGAAACCATCGATCAGGTCAACATGTATTTTAAAACTGCGAATGTATGACCCAGATGAGGGCAAATCCCAGACCTAACCTAGACCTAACATGTGTTATCCTCTAAAATATAAATCGGAACCAGGTTTAATGGTCTGTTTCAGTGTGGTACCACATTACTACGTGATCGAAACAAGAAAAAACCCAGGATCTGTTCAACAAGTATGTGAAAAACGCAAAAGTATGAGCCTGATGAGGGCAAATCCCAGACCTATCCCAGACCTAACTTGCGTTTTCCTCTAAAATATTGATCGAAACCAGGTTTAATTGACTGTTTCAGTGTGGTACCACATTAATACGTGATACAATCCAGTAAAAGCCCTGGATCTAGCCAACCAGTATGAGAAATATGCGAAAGTATGAGCCTGATGAGGGCAAATCGTAGACCTAACCCAGATCTAACATGCGTTATCCTCTAAAATATTTTTCAAGACCAGGTTTAATTGACTGTTTCAGTGTGGTACCACATTACTACGTGAACCAATCCAGAAAAAACCCAGGATCAGTTCAACAAGTATGTGAAGAATGCGAAAGTATGAGTCTGATCAGTGAAAATCCCAGGGCTAACCTAGACCTAACAAGCGTTATCCTCTAAAATATTGATCAAAACCAGGTTTAATGGACTGTTTCAGTGTGGTACCACTTTACTACGTGATCCAATGCAGAAAAAACCCTCGATCACGTCAACATATATATTAAAACTGCGGAAGTATGACCCTGATGGGGGCAAATCCCAGGCCTAACCTAGACCTGACATGCGATGTCCTCTAAAATATTGATGGAAACCAGGTTTTATTGACTGTTTCAGTGTTGGACTTCATTACTGCGTGATACAATCCAGAAAAAGCCCAGGATCTAGCCATCAAGTATGAGAAATATGCGAAAGAATGAGCCTGATGAGAGCAAATCCCAGACCTAGCCTAGACCTAACATGAATTATTCTCTAAAATATTGATCGAAACCAGGTTTAATTGACTGCTTCAGTGTGGTACCACATTACTACGTGATCCAATCCAGAAATAGCCCAGGATCCAGCCATGAAGTATGAGAAATATGCGAAAGCATGAGCCTGATGAGGGCAAATCCCAGACCTAACCCAGACCTAACATGCATTATCCTCTAAAATAGTCATCAAGACCAGGTTTAATTGAAAGTTTCAGTGTGGTACCACATTACTACGTGATCCAAACCAGTAAAAACCCAGGATCCGTTCAACAAGTATGCGAAGAATGCGAAAGTATGAGCCTGGTCCCCCTACCGGCCCGACGCAAGGGGAGGCACCCTCGGCGGTCTGGTGCGGCCATGAACGCCCGGCCGCCGAGGGGTGGAAACGGGGTCGCGGGCGGTTGCGAGTTGGGGCTCGCAGCCGCCACTAAGCGCGGCCCCGGGACGGTTAGCGGCGGGATGGAGTGGCCCCGTCCCGCCGCTATGAGGCAGTGTGTCTACTGGGGGGACCGATTGTCCCCCCGGGGGATGGGCGCGAAAGCGCGGGCACGGGGAGGATACCGGAAGAATGCTTCGAGCGATTCCCGGTATCCTCCCAAAGCTTGCCGAAGGGTCACCGTGGGGTTTTTAGTGGGTAGGTCCCGCGCCTGTCGTTGTACGGGCGCGGGGAATCCCACACACCCCTCCCACCTCTCCCCATGGAGGTGGGAGGGTGTCTTTCGAAGATTTTCCCCACGACAAAAAAAAAAAAAAAAAAAAAAAAAAAAAAAAAGTATGAGCCTGGTGAGGGCAAATCCTAGACCTAACCCAAACCTAACATGCGTTATCCTCTAAAATATTTATCAAGACCAGGTTTAATTGAATGTTCCAGTGTGGTGCCACATTACTACGTAAACAAATCCAGAAAAAACCCAGGATCAGTTCAACAAGTATGTGAAGAATGCGAAAGTATGAGTCTGATGAGTGAAAATCCCAGGGCTAACCTAGACCTAACATGCGTTATCCTCTAAAATATTGATCCAAACCAGGTTTAATGGACTGTTTCAGTGTGGTACCACTTTACTACGTGATCCAAAGCAGAAAAAATCCTCGATCAGGTCAAACATGTATGTTAAAACTGCGAAAGTATGACCCTGATGAGGGCAAATCCCAGGCCTAACCTAGACCTAACATGCGTTGTCCTCTAAAATATTGATGGAAACCAGGTTTAGTTGACTGTTTCAGTGTTGTACTTCATTACTACGTGATGCAATCCAGAAAAAGCCCAGGATCTAGCCATCAAGTACGAGAAATATGAGAAAGAATGAGCCTGATGAGAGCAAATCCCAGACCTAACCTAGACCTAACATGAATTGTTCTCTAAAATATTGATCAAAACCAGGTTTAATTGACTGTTTCAGTGTGGTACACCACATTACTACGTGATCCAATCCAGAAATAGCCCAGGATCCAGCCATGAAGTATGAGAAATATGCGAAAGCATGAGCCTGACGAGGGCAAATCCTAGACCTAACCCAGACCTAATATGCGTTATCCTCTAAAATATTTATCAAGACCAGGTTTAATTGATTGTTTCAGTGTGGTCCCACATTACTACGTGATCCAAACCAGAAAAAACCCAGGATCCGTTCAACAAGTATGTGAAGAATGCGAAAGTATGAGTCTGATGAGTGAAAAACCCCGGCCTATCCTAGACCTAACATGCGTTATCCTCTAAAATATTGATCCAAACCAGGTTTAATGGACTGTTTCAGTGTGGTACCACACTACTACGTGTTCCAAACCAGAAAAAACCCAGGATCCGTTCAACAAGTATGTGAAGAATGCGAAAGTATGAGTCTGATGAGTGAAAAACCCCGGCCTATCCTAGACCTAACATGCGTTATCCTCTAAAATATTGATCCAAACCAGGTTTAATTGACTGTTTCAGTGTGGTCCCACATTACTACGTGATCCAAACCGGAGAAAACCCAGGATCTGTTCAACAAGTATGTGAAAAACGCGAAAGTATGACCCTGATGAGGGCAAATCCCAGGCATAACCTAGACCTAACATGCGTTGTCCTCTAAAATATTGATGAAACCAGGTTTAATTGACTGTTTCAGTGTTGTATTTCATTACTGCGTGATGCAATCCAGAAAAAGCCCAGGATCTAGCCATCAAGTATGAGAAATATGCGAAAGAATGAGCCTGATGAGGGCAAATCCCAGACCTATCCCATACCTAACTTGCGTTATCCTCAAAAATATTGATCGAAACCTGGTTTAATCGACTGTTTCAGTGTGGTACCACATTACTACGTGATCCAATCCAGAAATAGCCCAGGATCTAGCCATGAAGTATACAGAAATATGCGAAAGTATGAGCCTGACGAGGGCAAATCCTAGACCTAACTCAGACCTAATATGCGTTATCCTCTAAAATATTTATCAAGACCAGGTTTAATTGATTGTTTCAGTGTGGTCCCACATTACTACGTGTTCCAAACCAGTAAAAACCCAGGATCCGTTCAACAAGTATGTGAAGAATGCGAAAGTATGAGTCTGATGAGTGAAAATCCCCGGCCTAACCTAGACCTAACATGCGTTATCCTCAAAAATATTGATCGAAACCAGGTTTAATCGACTGTTTGAGTGTGGTACCACACTACTACGTGATCCAAACCAGAAAAAACCCGGGATCTGTTCAACAAGTATGTGAAAAACGCAAAAGTATGGGAATGATGAGGGCGAATCCCAGACCTATCCCAGACCTAACTTGCGTTATCCTCTAAAATATTGATCAAAACCAGGTTTAATGGACTGTTTCAGTGTGGTACCACTTTACTACGTGATCCAAAGCAGAAAAAACCCAGGATCTGTTCAAGTATGTGAAAAACGCGAAAGTATGACCCTTATGAGGGCAAATCCCAGGCCTAACCTAGACCTAATATGCGTTGTCCTCTAAAATATTGATGGAAACCAGGTTTATTTGACTGTTTCAGTGTTGTACTTCATTACTACGTGATGCAATCCAGAAAAAGCCCAGGATCTAGCTTTCAAGTATGAGAAATATGCGAAAGAATGTGCCTGATGAGAGCAAATCCCAGACCTAACCTAGACCTAACATGAATTGTTCTCTAAAATATTGATCAAAACCAGGTTTAATGGTCTGCTTCAGTGTGGTACCACATTACTACGTGATCGAAACAAGAAAAAACCCAGGATCAGTTCAAGAAGTATGTGAAGAATGCGAAAGTATGAGACTGATGAGGGCAAACCCTAGACCTAACCTAGACCTAACATGTGTTATCCTATAAAATATTGACGGAAACGACGTCTAATTGACAGTTTCTGTGTTGTACCACATTACTACGTGTTCCAATCCAGTAAAAGCCCAGGATCTAGCCAACAAGTATGAGAAATATGCGAAAGTATGAGCCTGATGAGGGCAAATCGTAGACCTAACCCAGATCTAACATGCGTTATCCTCTAAAATATTTATCAAGACCAGGTTTAATTGACTGTTTCAGTGTGGTACCACATTACTACGTGACCCAAAGCAGAAAAAAACCTCGCTCAGGTCAACATGTATGTTAAAACTGCGAAAGTATGACCCTGATGAGGGCAAATACCTGGCCTAACCTAGACCTAACTTTCGCTATCCTCTAAAATATTGATCGAAACCAGGTTTAATGGACTGTTTCAGTGTGGTACCACATTAGTCTGTGATCCAAACCTGAAAAAGCCAGGGATCTGTCCAACAAGTATGTGAAAAACGCGAAAGTATGAATCTGATGGGGGCAAATCCCAGGCCTAACCTAGACCTAACATGCATTATCCTCAAAAATATTGATCGAAACCAGGTTTAATCGACTGTTTGAGTGTGGTACCACATTACTACGTGATCCAAACCAGAAAAAACCCAGGATCTGTTCGGGATGTATGTGAAGAATGCGAAAGTATGAGGCTGATGAGGGCAAATCCCTGGCCTAACCTAGACCTAACATGCGCTATCCTCTAAAATATTAATCGAAACCAGGTTTAATCGACTGTTTCAGTGTGGTACCACATTACTACGTGATCGAAACAAGAAAAAACCCAGGATCTGTTCAAGATGTATGTGAAGAATGCGAAAGTATGAGACTGATGAGGGCAAATCCCTGGCCTAACCTAGACCTAACATGCGCTATCCTCTAAAATATTAATCGAAACCAGGTTTAATCGACTGTTTCAGTGTGGTACCACATTACTACGTGATGCAAACCAGTGGAAGCCTAGGATCTGGCCAACAAGAATGAGAAATATACGAAAGTATGAGCCTGATGAGAGCAAATCCCAGTTTTAACCTAGACCTAACATGTCCTATCCTCTAAAATATCGATCGAAACCAGGTTTAATTGACTGTTTCAGTGTGGTACCACTTTACTACGTGATCCAAAGCAGAAGAAACCATCGATCAGGTCAACATGTATTTTAAAACTGCGAATGTATGACCCAGATGAGGGCAAATCCCAGACCTAACCTAGACCTAACATGTGTTATCCTCTAAAATATAAATCGAAACCAGGTTTAATGGTCTGTTTCAGTGTGGTACCACATTACTACGTGATCGAAACAAGAAAAAACCCAGGATCAGTTCATGAAGTATGTGAAGAATGCGAAAGTATGAGACTGATGAGGGCAAACCCTAGACCTAACCTAGACCTAACATGTGTTATCCTATAAAATATTGACGGAAACCACGTCTAATTGACAGTTTCTGTGTTGTACCACATTACTACGTGTTCCAATCCAGTAAAAGCCCTGGATCTAGCCAACAAGTATGAGAAATATGCGAAAGTATGAGCCTGATGAGGGCAAATCGTAGACCTAACCCAGATCTAACATGCGTTATCCTCTAAAATATTTATCAAGACCAGGTTTAATTGACTGTTTCAGTGTGGTACCACATTACTACGTGATCCAAAGCAGAAAAAAACCTCGGTCAGGTCAACATGTATGTTAAAACTGCGAAAGTATGACCCTGATGAGGGCAAATCCCTGGCCTAACCTAGACCTAACTTTCGCTATCCTCTAAAATATTGATCGAAACCAGGTTTAATGGACTGTTTCAGTGTGGTACCACATTAGTTTGTGATCCAAACCTGAAAAAGCCAGGGATCTGGCCAACAAGTATGTGAAAAACGCGAAAGTATGAATCTGATGGGGGCAAATCCCAGGCCTAACCTAGACCTAACATGCATTATCCTCAAAAATATTGATCGAAACCAGGTTTAATCGACTGTTTCAGTGTGGTACCACATTACTACGTGATCGAAACCAGAAAAAACCCAGGATCTGTTCGAGATGTATGTGAAGAATGCGAAAGTATGAGGCTGATGAGGGCAAATCCCTGGCCTAACCTAGACCTAACATGCGCTATCCTCTAAAATATTAATCGAAACCAGGTTTAATCGACTGTTTCAGTGTGGTACCGCATTACTACGTGATCCAAACAAGAAAAAACCCAGGATCTGTTCAAGATGTATGTGAAGAATGCGAAAGTATGAGACTGATGAGGGCAAATCCCTGGCCTAACCTAGACCTAACATGCGCTATCCTCTGAAATATTAATCGAAACCAGGTTTAATCGACTGTTTCAGTGTGGTACCACATTACTACGTGATCGAAACAAGAAAAAACCCAGGATCTGTTCAAGATGTATGTGAAGAATGCGAAAGTATGAGACTGATGAGGGCAAATCCTAGACCTAACCTAGACCTAACATGCGTTATCCTCAAAAATATTGATCGATACCAGGTTTAGTCGACTGTTTCCGTGTGGTACCACATTAGTTCGTGATCCAAACCTGAAAAAGCCAGGGATCTGTCCAACAAGTATGTGAAGAATGCGAAAGTATGAATCTGATGGGGGCAAATCCCAGGCCTAACCTAGACCTAACATGCCTAATCATCTAAGATACTCATCGAAACCAGGTTTAATCGACTGTTTCAGTGTGGTACCACATTACTACGTGATCCAAACCAGAAAAAACCCAGGACATGGCCATCATTTATGCGAAAAATGTGAAAGTATGACCCTGATGTGGGCAAATCCCTGGCCTAACCTAGACCTAACATGCGTTATCCTCTAAAATATTGATCGAAACCCGGTTTAATGGACTGTTTCAGTGTGGTACCACATTACTACGTCATCCAAACCAGAAAAACTCAGGATCTGTTCAACAAGTAAGTGAAGAATGCGAATGTATGAATCTGATGTGGGCAAATCCCAGGCCTAACCTAGACATAACATGCGTTATCCTCTAATATATTGATCGAAACCAGGTTCAATGGACTGTTTCAGTGTGGTACCACATTACTACGTGATCCAAACCAGAAAAAGGCCAGGATCTGGTCGCCAAGTATGCGAGAAATGTGAAAGTATGACCCTGATGTGGGCAAATCCCTGGCCTAACCTAGACCTAACATGCGTTATCCTCTAAAATATTGATCGAAACCCGGTTTAATGGATTGTTTCAGTGTGGTACCACATTACTACGTCATCCCAACCAGAAAAACTCAGGATCTGTTCAACAAGTAAGTGAAGAATGCGAATGTATGAATCTGATGTGGGCAAATCCCAGGCCTAACCTAGACATAACATGCGTTATCCTCTAATATATTGATCGAAACCTGGTTCAATGGACTGTTTCAGTGTGGTACCACATTACTACGTGATCCAAACCAGAAAAAGGCCAGGATCTGGTCACCAAGTATGCGAGAAATGCGAAAGTATGAGCCAGATGGTTGCAAGTACCGGAACTAACCCAAACATAACCAGCGTTATCCTCCAAAAAATTAATCGCAACCAGGTTTAATTGACTGTTTCGGTGTGGAGCCACATTACTACGTGATCCAAACCAGTAAAAACCCAGGATCCGTTCAACAAGTATGTGAAGAATGCGAAAGTATGAGTCTGATGAGTGAAAAACCCCGGCCTATCCTAGACCTAACATGCGTTATCCTCAAAAATATTGATCGAAACCTGGTTTAATCGACTGATTCAGTGTGGTACCACATTACTATGTGATCCAAACCAGAAAATAACCCAGGATCTGTTCAACGAGTATGTGAAGTGTGCGAAAGTATGAGTCTGATGAGGGCAAATCCCAGACCTATCCCAGACCTAATATGCGTTATCCTCTAAAATATTTATCAAGACCAGGTTTAATTGATTGTTCCAGTGTGGTCCTACATTACTACCTGATCCAAACCAGAAAAAACCCAGGATCCGTTCAACAAGTATGTGAAGAATGCGAAAGTATGTGTCTGATGAGTGAAAATCCCAGACCTAACCTAGACCTAACATGCGTTATCCTCTAAAATATTGATCCAAAACAGGTTTAATGGATTGTTTCAGTGTGGTACCACACTACTACGTGATCCAAACCAGAAAAAACCCAGGATCTGTTCAACAAGTATGTGAAAAACGCGAAAGTATGAGCCTGATGAGGGCAAATCCCAGACCTATCCCAGACCTAACTTGCGTTATCCTCTAAAATAATGAACGAAACCAGGTTTAATTGACTGTTTCTGCGTGGTACCACATTACTACGTGATACAATCCAGAAACAGCCAAGGATCTAGCCATGAAGTATGAGAAATATGCGAAAGTATGAGCCTAATGAGGGCAAATCCTAGACCTAACCCAGACCAAACATGCGTTATCCTCTAAAATATTTATCAAGACCAGGTTTAATTGAATGTTTCAGTGTGGTACCACATTACTACGTGATCCAAACCAGCAAAAACCCAGGATCCGTTCAACAAGTATGTGAAGAATGCGAAAGTATGAGTCTGATGAGTGAAAAACCCCGGCCTATCCTAGACCTAACATGCGTTATCCTCTAAAATAATGAACGAAACCAGGTTTAATTGATTGTTTCAGCGTGGTACCACATTACTACGTGATACAATCCAGAAACAGCCCAGGATCTAGCCATGAAGTATGAGAAATATGCGAAAGTATGAGCCTGACGAGGGCAAATCCTAGAACTAACCCAGACCTAACATGCGTTATCCTCTAAAATATTTATCATGACCAGGTTTAATTGAATGTTCCAGTGTGGTACCACACTACTGCGTGACCCAAACCGGAAAAAACCCAGGATCTGTTCAACAAGTATGTGAAAAACGCAAAAGTATGAGCCTGATGAGGGCAAATCCCAGACCTATCCCAGACCTAACTTGCGTTTTCCTCTAAAATATTGAACGAAACCAGGTTTAATTGACTGTTTCAGCGTGGTACCACATTACTACGTGATACAATCAAGAAACAGCCTAGGATCTAGCCATGAAGTATGAGAAATATGCGAAAGTATGAGCCTGATGAGGGCAAATCCTAGACCTAACCCAAACCTAACATGCGTTATCCTCTAAAATATTTATCAAGACCAGGTTTAATTGAATGTTCCAGTGTGGTACCACATTACTACGTGAACCAATCCAGAAAAAACCCAGGATCAGTTCAACAAGTATGTGAAGAATGCGAAAGTATGAGTCTGATCATTGAAAATCCCAGGGCTAACCTAGACCTAACAAGCGTTATCCTCTAAAATATTGATCAAAACCAGGTTTAATGGACTGTTTCAGTGTGGTACCACTTTACTACGTGATCCAATGCAGAAAAAACCCTCGATCACGTCAACATATATATTAAAACTGCGGAAGTATGACCCTGATGGGGGCAAATCCCAGGCCTAACCTAGACCTGACATGCGTTGTCCTCTAAAATATTGATGGAAACCAGGTTTTATTGACTGTTTCAGTGTTGGACTTCATTACTGCGTGATACAATCCAGAAAAAGCCCAGGATCTAGCCATCAAGTATGAGAAATATGCGAAAGAATGAGCCTGATGAGAGCAAATCCCAGACCTAGCCTAGACCTAACATGAATTATTCTCTAAAATATTGATCGAAACCAGGTTTAATTGTCTGCTTCAGTGTGGTACCACATTACTACGTGATCCAATCCAGAAATAGCCCAGGATCCAGCCATGAAGTATGAGAAATATGCGAAGCATGAGCCTGATGAGGGCAAATCCCAGACCTAACCCAGACCTAACATGCATTATCCTCTAAAATATTTATCAAGACCAGGTTTAATTGAATGTTTCAGTGTGGTACCACATTACTACGTGATCCAAACCAGTAAAAACCCAGGATCCGTTCAACAAGTATGTGAAGAATGCGAAAGTATGAGCCTGGTGAGGGCAAATCCTAGACCTAACCCAAACCTAACATGCGTTATCCTCTAAAATATTTATCAAGACCAGGTTTAATTGAATGTTCCAGTGTGGTGCCACATTACTACGTATACAAATCCAGAAAAAACCCAGGATCAGTTCAACAAGTATGTGAAGAATGCGAAAGTATGAGTCTGATGAGTGAAAATCCCAGGGCTAACCTAGACCTAACATGCGTTATCCTCTAAAATATTGAACCAAACCAGGTTTAATGGACTGTTTCAGTGTGGTACCACTTTACTACGTAATCCAAAGCAGAAAAAATCCTCGATCAGGTCAAACATGTATGTTAAAACTGCGAAAGTATGACCATGATGAGGGCAAATCCCAGGCCTAACCTAGACCTAACATGCGTTGTCCTCTAAAATATTGATGGAAACCAGGTTTAGTTGACTGTTTCAGTGTTGTACTTCATTACTACGTGATGCAATCCAGAAAAAGCCCAGGATCTAGCCATCAAGTACGAGAAATATGACAAAGAATGAGCCTGATGAGAGCAAATCCCAGACCTAACCTAGACCTAACATGAATTGCTCTCTAAAATATTGATCAAAACCAGGTTTAATTGACTGTTTCAGTGTGGTACCACATTACTACGTGATGCAATCCAGAAAAAGCCCAGGATCTAGCCATCAAGTACGAGAAATATGAGAAAGAATGAGCCTGATGAGAGCAAATCCCAGACCTAACCTAGACCTAACATGAATTGCTCTCTAAAATATTGATCAAAACCAGGTTTAATTGACTGTTTCAGTGTGGTACCACATTACTACGTGATCCAATCCAGAAATAGCCCAGGATCCAGCCATGAAGTATGAGAAATATGCGAAAGCATGAGCCTGACGAGGGCAAATCCTAGACCTAACCCAGACCTAACATGAATTATTCTCTAAAATATTGATCGAAACCAGGTTTAATTGACTGCTTCAGTGTGGTCCCACATTACTACGTGATCCAAACCAGAAAAAACCCAGGATCTGTTCAACAAGCATGTGAAAAACGCGAAAGTATGACCCTGATGAGGGCAAATCCCAGGCCTAACCTAGACCTAACATGCGTTGTCCTCTAAAATATTGATGGAAACCAGGTTTAATTGACTGTTTCAGTGATGTATTTCATTACTGCGTGATGCAATCCAGAAAAAGCCCAGGATCTAGCCATCAAGTATGAGAAATATGCGAAAGAATGAGCCTGATGAGAGCAAATCCCAGACCTAACCTAGACCTAACATGAATTATTCTCTAAAATATTGATCGAAACCAGGTTTAATTGACTGCTTCAGTGTGGTCCCACATTACTACGTGATCCAAACCAGAAAAAACCCAGGATCTGTTCAACAAGCATGTGAAAAACGCGAAAGTATGACCCTGATGAGGGCAAATCCCAGGCCTAACCTAGACCTAACATGCGTTGTCCTCTAAAATATTGATGGAAGCCAGGTTTAATTGACTGTTTCAGTGTTGTATTTCATTACTGCGTGATGCAATCCAGAAAAAGCCCAGGATCTAGCCATCAAGTATGAGAAATATGCGAAAGAATGAGCCTGATGAGAGCAAATCCCAGACCTAACCTAGACCTAACATGAATTATTCTCTAAAATATTGATCGAAACCAGGTTTAATTGACTGTTTCAGTGTGATCCCACATTACTACGTGATCCAAACCGGAAAAAACCCAGGATCTGTTCAACAAGTGTGTGAAAAACGCGAATGTATGAGCCTGATGAGGGCAAATCCCAGACCTATCCCATACCTAACTTGCGTTGTCCTCAAAAATATTGATCGAAACCTGGTTTAATCGACTGTTTCATTGTGGTACCACATTACTACGTGATCCAATCCAGAAATAGCCCAGGATCTAGCCATGAAGTATACAGAAATATGCGAAAGTATGAGCCTGACGAGGGCAAATCCTAGACCTAACCCAGACCTAATATTCGTTATCCTCTAAAATATTTATCAAGACCAGGTTTAATGGTCTGTTTCAGTGTGGTACCACATTACTACGTGATCGAAACAAGAAAAAACCCAGGATCAGTTCAAGAAGTATGTGAAGAATGCGAAAGTATGAGCCTGATGAGGGCAAACCCTAGACCTAACCTAGACCTAACATGTGTTATCCTCTAAAATATTGACGGAAACCACGTCTAATTGACAGTTTCAGTGTTGTACCACATTACTACGTGTTCCAATCCAGAAAAAGCCCAGGATCTAGCCAACAAGTATGAGAAATATGCGAAAGTATGAGCCTGATGAGGGCAAATCGTAGACCTAACCCAGATCTAACATGCGTTATCCTCTAAAATATTTATGAAGACCAGGTTTAATTGACTGTTTCAGTGTGGTACCACATTACTACGTGATCCAAAGCAGAAAAAACCCTCGCTCAGGTCAACATGTAAGTTAAAACTGCGAAATTATGACCCTGATGAGGGTAAATCCCTGGCCTAACCTAGACCTAACATTCGCTATCCTCTAAAATATTGTTCGAAACCAGGTTTAATGGACTGTTTCAGTGTGGTACCATATTAGTTCGTGATCCAAACCTGAAAAAGCCAGGGATCTGTCCAACAAGTATGTGAAAAACGCGAAAGTATGAATCTTATGGGGGCAAATCCCAGGCCTAACCTAGACCTAACATGCGTTATCCTCAAAAATATTGATCGAAACCAGGTTTAATCGACTGTTTCAGTGTGGTACCACATTACTACGTGATCCAAACCAGAAAAAACCCAGGATCTGTTCAAGATGTATGTGAAGAATGCGAAAGTATGAGACTGATGAGGGCAAATCCCTGGCCTAACCTAGACCTAACATGCGCTATCCTCTAAAATATTAATCGAAACCAGGTTTAATCGACTGTTTCAGTGTGGTACCACATTACTACGTGATCCAAACCAGAAAAAACCCAGGATCTGTTCAAGATGTATGTGAAGAAAGCGAAAGTATGAGACTGATGAGGGCAAATCCCTGGCCTAACCTAGACCTAACATGCGCTATCCCCTAAAATATTAATCGAAACCAGGTTTAATCGACTGTTTCAGTGTGGTACCACATTACTACGTGATGCAAACCAGTGGAAGCCTAGGATCTGGCCAACAAGAATGAGAAATATACGAAAGTATGAGCCTGATGACAGCAAATCCCAGTTTTAACCTAGACCTAACATGTCCTATCCTCTAAAATATCGATCGAAACCAGGTTTAATTGACTGTTTCAGTGTGGTACCACTTTACTACGTGATCCAAAGCAGAAGAAACCATCGATCAGGTCAACATGTATTTTAAAACTGCGAATGTATGACCCAGATGAGGGCAAATCCCAGACCTAACCTAGACCTAACATGTGTTATCCTCTAAAATATAAATCGAAACCAGGTTTAATGGTCTGTTTCAGTGTGGTACCACATTACTACGTGATCGAAACAAGAAAAAACCCAGGATCAGTTCAAGAAGTATGTGAAGAATGCGAAAGTATGAGACTGATGATGGCAAACCCTAGACCTAACCTAGACCTAACATGTGTTATCCTATAAAATATTGACGGAAACCACGTCTAATTGACAGTTTCTGTGTTGTACCACATTACTACGTGTTCCAATCCAGAAAAAGCCCAGGATCTAGCCAACAAGTATGAGAAATATGCGAAAGTATGAGCCTGATGAGGGCAAATCGTAGACCTAACCCAGATCTAACATGCGTTATCCTCTAAAATATTTATCAAGACCAGGTTTAATTGACTGTTTCAGTGTGGTACCACATTACTACGTGATCGAAACAAGAAAAAACCCAGGATCAGCTCAAGAAGTATGTGAAGAATGCGAAAGTATGAGACTGATGATGGCAAACCCTAGACCTAACCTAGACCTAACATGTGTTATCCTATAAAATATTGACGGAAACCACGTCTAATTGACAGGTTCTGTGTTGTACCACATTACTACGTGTTCCAATCCAGAAAAAGCCCAGGATCTAGCCAACAAGTATGACAAATATGCGAAAGTATGAGCCTGATGAGGGCAAATCGTAGACCTAACCCAGATCTAACATGCGTTATCCTCTAAAATATTTATCAAGACCAGGTTTAATTGACTGTTTCAGTGTGGTACCACATTACTACGTGATCCAAAGCAGAAAAAAACCTCGCTCAGGTCAACATGTATGTTAAAACTGCGAAAGTATGACCCTGATGAGGGCAAATCCCTGGCCTAACCTAGACCTAACTTTCGCTATCCTCTAAAATATTGATCGAAACCAGGTTTAATGGACTGTTTCAGTGTGGTACCACATTAGTTTGTGATCCAAACCTGAAAAAGCCAGGGATCTGTCCAACAAGTATGTGAAAAACGCGAAAGTATGAATCTGATGGGGGCAAATCCCAGGCCTAACCTAGACCTAACATGCATTATCCTCAAAAATATTGATCGAAACCAGGTTTAATCGACTGTTTCAGTGTGGTACCACATTACTACGTGATCCAAACCAGAAAAAACCCAGGATCTGTTCGAGATGTATGTGAAGAATGCGAAAGTATGAGGCTGATGAGGGTAAATCCCTGGCCTAACCTAGACCTAACATGCGCTATCCTCTAAAATATTAATCGAAACCAGGTTTAATCGACTGTTTCAGTGTGGTACCGCATTACTACGTGATCGAAACAAGAAAAAACCCAGGATCTGTTCAAGATGTATGTGAAGAATGCGAAAGTATGAGACTGATGAGGGCAAATCCTAGACCTAACCTAGACCTAACATGCGTTATCCTCAAAAATATTGATCGATACCAGGTTTAGTCGACTGTTTCCGTGTGGTACCACATTAGTTCGTGATCCAAACCTGAAAAAGCCAGGGATCTGTCCAACAAGTATGTGAAGAATGCGAAAGTATGAATCTGATGGGGGCAAATCCCAGGCCTAACCTAGACCTAACATGCCTAATCATCTAAGATACTCATCGAAACCAGGTTTAATCGACTGTTTCAGTGTGGTACCACATTACTACGTGATCCAAACCAGAAAAAACCCAGGATATGGCCATCATGTATGCGAAAAATGTGAATGTATGACCCTGATGTGGCAAATCCCTGGCCTAACCTAGACCTAACATGCGTTATCCTCTAAAATATTGATCGAAAACAGGTTTAATGGACTGTTTCAGTGTGGTGCCACATTACTACGTGATCCAAACGAGAATAAACCCAGGATCTGGCCAACATGTGTGTGAAGAATGCGAAAGTATGAATCTGATGGGGGCAAATCCCAGGCCTAACCTAGACCAAACATGCCTAATCATCTAAGATATTGATCGAAACCAGGATTAATCGACTGTTTCAGTGTGGTACCACATTACTACGTGATCCAAACCAGAAAAAACCCAGGATCTGGCCAACATGTATGCGAAAAATATGAAAGTATGACCCTGATGTGGGCAAATCCCTGGCCTAACCTAGACCTAACATGCGTTATCCTCTAAAATATTGATCGAAACCCGGTTTAATGGACTGTTTCAGTGTGGTACCACATTACTACGTCATCCAAACCAGAAAAACTCAGGATCTGTTCAACAAGTAAGTGAAGAATGCGAAGGTATGAATCTGATGTGGGCAAATCCCAGGCCTAACCTAGACATAACATGCGTTATCCTCTAATATATTGATCGAAACCAGGTTCAATGGACTGTTTCAGTGTGGTACCACATTACTACGTGATCCAAACCAGAAAAAGCCCAGGATCTGGCCATCAGGTATGAGAAATATGCGAAAGTACGAGACAAATGACGGCAAATCCCAGACCTAACCGAGAAATAACCGGCGCTATCCTCTGAAATATTAATCGCAACCAGGTTTAATTGACTGTCTGAGTGTGGTCCCACATTACTACTTTGTCCAAGCCAGAAAAAGGCCAGGATCTGGTCACCAAGTATGCGAGAAATGCGAAAGTATGAGCCAGATGGTTGCAAGTACCGGAACTGACCCAAACATAACCAGCGTTATCCTCCAAAAAATTAATCGCAACCAGGTTTAATTGACTGTTTCAGTGTGAGACCACATTACTGCGTGGTCCAAGCCAGAAAAAGGCCAGGATCTGGCCAACAAGTATGTGAAAAATGCGAAAATTCGAGCCAGATGACGGCAAATCCCAGACCTAACCGTGACATAACCGGCGTTATCCTCTAAAATATTTATCAAGACCAGGTTTAATTGACTGTTTCAGTGTGGTACCACATTACTACGTGATCCAAAGCAGAAAAAAACCTCGCTCAGGTCAACATGTATGTTAAAACTGCGAAAGTATGACCCTGATGAGGGCAAATCCCTGGCCTAACCTAGACCTAACTTTCGCTATCCTCTAAAATATTGATCGAAACCAGGTTTAATGGACTGTTTCAGTGTGGTACCACATTAGTTTGTGATCCAAACCTGAAAAAGCCAGGGATCTGTCCAACAAGTATGTGAAAAACGCGAAAGTATGAATCTGATGGGGGCAAATCCCAGGACTAACCTAGACCTAACATGCATTATCCTCAAAAATATTGATCGAAACCAGGTTTAATCGACTGTTTCAGTGTGGTACCACATTACTACGTGATCCAAACCAGAAAAAACCCAGGATCTGTTCGAGATTTATGTGAAGAATGCGAAAGTATGAGGCTGATGAGGGTAAATCCCTGGCCTAACCTAGACCTAACATGCGCTATCCTCTAAAATATTAATCGAAACCAGGTTTAATCGACTGTTTCAGTGTGGTACCGCATTACTACGTGATCGAAACAAGAAAAAACCCAGGATCTGTTCAAGATGTATGTGAAGAATGCGAAAGTATGAGACTGATGAGGGCTAATCCCTGGCCTAACCTAGACCTAACATGCGCTATCCTCTAAAATATTAATCGAAACCAGGTTTAATCGACTGTTTCAGTGTGGTACCACATTACTACGTGATCGAAACAAGAAAAAACCCAGGATCTGTTCAAGATGTATGTGAAGAATGCGAAAGTATGAGACTGATGAGGGCAAATCCTAGACCTAACCTAGACCTAACATGCGTTATCCTCAAAAATATTGATCGATACCAGGTTTAGTCGACTGTTTCCGTGTGGTACCACATTAGTTCGTGATCCAAACCTGAAAAAGTCAGGGATCTGTCCAACAAGTATGTGAAGAATGCGAAAGTGTGAATCTGATGGGTGCAAATCCCAGGCCTAACCTAGACCTAACATGCCTAATCATCTAAGATACTCATCGAAACCAGGTTTAATCGACTGTTTCAGTGTGGTACCACATTACTACGTGATCCAAACCAGAAAAAACCCAGGATATGGCCATCATGTATGCGAAAAATGTGAATGTATGACCCTGATGTGGCAAATCCCTGGCCTAACCTAGACCTAACATGCGTTATCCTCTAAAATATTGATCGAAAACAGGTTTAATGGACTGTTTCAGTGTGGTGCCACATTACTACGTGATCCAAACTAGAATAAACCCAGGATCTGGCCAACATGTATGTGAAGAATGCGAAAGTATGAATCTGATGGGGGCAAATCCCAGGCCTAACCTAGACCAAACATGCCTAATCATCTAAGATATTGATCGAAACCAGGATTAATCGACTGTTTCAGTGTGGTACCACATTACTACGTGATCCAAACCAGAAAAAACCCAGGATCTGGCCAACATGTATGCGAAAAATGTGAAAGTATGACCCTGATGTGGGCAAATCCCTGGCCTAACCTAGACCTAACATGCGTTATCCTCTAAAATATTGATCGAAACCCGGTTTAATGGACTGTTTCAGTGTGGTACCACATTACTACGTCAACCAAACCAGAAAAACTCAGGATCTGTTCAACAAGTAAGTGAAGAATGCGAAGGTATGAATCTGATGTGGGCAAATCCCAGGCCTAACCTAGACATAACATGCGTTATCCTCTAATTTATTGATCGAAACCAGGTTCAATGGACTGTTTCAGTGTGGTACCACATTACTACGTGATCCAAACCAGAAAAAGCCCAGGATCTGGTCACCAAGTATGCGAGAAATGCGAAAGTATGAGCCAGATGGTTGCAAGTACCGGAACTAACCCAAACATAACCAGCGTTATCCTCCAAAAAATTAATCGCAACCAGGTTTAATTGACTGTTTCAGTGTGAGACCACATTACTGCGTGGTCCAAGCCAGAAAAAGGCCAGGATCTGGCCAACAAGTATGAGAAAAATGCGAAAATTTGAGCCAGATGACGGCAAATCCCAGACCTAACCGAGAAATAACCGGCGCTATCCTCTAAAATATTAATCGCAACCAGGTTTAATTGACTGTCTGAGTGTGGTCCCACATTACTACTTTGTCCAAGCCAGAAAAAGGCCAGGATCTGGTCACCAAGTATGCGAGAAATGCGAAAGTATGAGCCAGATGGTTGCAAGTACCGGAACTAACCCAAACATAACCAGCGTTATCCTCCAAAAAATTAATCGCAACCAGGTTTAATTGACTGTTTCAGTGTGAGACCACATTACTGCGTGGTCCAATCCAGAAAAAGCCCAGGATCTAGCCATCAAGTATGAGAAATATGCGAAAGAATGAGCCTGATGAGAGCAAATCCCAGACCTAGCCTAGACCTAACATGAATTATTCTCTAAAATATTGATCGAAACCAGGTTTAATTGTCTGCTTCAGTGTGGTACCACATTACTACGTGATCCAATCCAGAAATAGCCCAGGATCCAGCCATGAAGTATGAGAAATATGCGAAGCATGAGCCTGATGAGGGCAAATCCCAGACCTAACCCAGACCTAACATGCATTATCCTCTAAAATATTTATCAAGACCAGGTTTAATTGAATGTTTCAGTGTGGTACCACATTACTACGTGATCCAAACCAGTAAAAACCCAGGATCCGTTCAACAAGTATGTGAAGAATGCGAAAGTATGAGCCTGGTGAGGGCAAATCCTAGACCTAACCCAAACCTAACATGCGTTATCCTCTAAAATATTTATCAAGACCAGGTTTAATTGAATGTTCCAGTGTGGTGCCACATTACTACGTATACAAATCCAGAAAAAACCCAGGCTCAGTTCAACAAGTATGTGAAGAATGCGAAAGTATGAGTCTGATGAGTGAAAATCCCAGGGCTAACCTAGACCTAACATGCGTTATCCTCTAAAATATTGAACCAAACCAGGTTTAATGGACTGTTTCAGTGTGGTACCACTTTACTACGTAATCCAAAGCAGAAAAAATCCTCGATCAGGTCAAACATGTATGTTAAAACTGCGAAAGTATGACCATGATGAGGGCAAATCCCAGGCCTAACCTAGACCTAACATGCGTTGTCCTCTAAAATATTGATGGAAACCAGGTTTAGTTGACTGTTTCAGTGTTGTACTTCATTACTACGTGATGCAATCCAGAAAAAGCCCAGGATCTAGCCATCAAGTACGAGAAATATGACAAAGAATGAGCCTGATGAGAGCAAATCCCAGACCTAACCTAGACCTAACATGAATTGCTCTCTAAAATATTGATCAAAACCAGGTTTAATTGGCTGTTTCAGTGTGGTACCACATTACTACGTGATGCAATCCAGAAAAAGCCCAGGATCTAGCCATCAAGTACGAGAAATATGAGAAAGAATGAGCCTGATGAGAGCAAATCCCAGACCTAACCTAGACCTAACATGAATTGCTCTCTAAAATATTGATCAAAACCAGGTTTAATTGACTGTTTCAGTGTGGTACCACATTACTACGTGATCCAATCCAGAAATAGCCCAGGATCCAGCCATGAAGTATGAGAAATAAGCGAAAGCATGAGCCTGACGAGGGCAAATCCTAGACCTAACCCAGACCTAACATGAATTATTCTCTAAAATATTGATCGAAACCAGGTTTAATTGACTGCTTCAGTGTGGTCCCACATTACTACGTGATCCAAACCAGAAAAAACCCAGGATCTGTTCAACAAGCATGTGAAAAACGCGAAAGTATGACCCTGATGAGGGCAAATCCCAGGCCTAACCTAGACCTAACATGCGTTGTCCTCTAAAATATTGATGGAAACCAGGTTTAATTGACTGTTTCAGTGATGTATTTCATTACTGCGTGATGCAATCCAGAAAAAGCCCAGGATCTAGCCATCAAGTATGAGAAATATGCGAAAGAATGAGCCTGATGAGAGCAAATCCCAGACCTAACCTAGACCTAACATGAATTATTCTCTAAAATATTGATCGAAACCAGGTTTAATTGACTGCTTCAGTGTGGTCCCACATTACTACGTGATCCAAACCAGAAAAAACCCAGGATCTGTTCAACAAGCATGTGAAAAACGCGAAAGTATGACCCTGATGAGGGCAAATCCCAGGCCTAACCTAGACCTAACATGCGTTGTCCTCTAAAATATTGATGGAAGCCAGGTTTAATTGACTGTTTCAGTGTTGTATTTCATTACTGCGTGATGCAATCCAGAAAAAGCCCAGGATCTAGCCATCAAGTATGAGAAATATGCGAAAGAATGAGCCTGATGAGAGCAAATCCCAGACCTAACCTAGACCTAACATGAATTATTCTCTAAAATATTGATCGAAACCAGGTTTAATTGACTGTTTCAGTGTGATCCCACATTACTACGTGATCCAAACCGGAAAAAACCCAGGATCTGTTCAACAAGTGTGTGAAAAACGCGAATGTATGAGCCTGATGAGGGCAAATCCCAGACCTATCCCATACCTAACTTGCGTTGTCCTCAAAAATATTGATCGAAACCTGGTTTAATCGACTGTTTCATTGTGGTACCACATTACTACGTGATCCAATCCAGAAATAGCCCAGGATCTAGCCATGAAGTATACAGAAATATGCGAAAGTATGAGCCTGACGAGGGCAAATCCTAGACCTAACCCAGACCTAATATTCGTTATCCTCTAAAATATTTATCAAGACCAGGTTTAATGGTCTGTTTCAGTGTGGTACCACATTACTACGTGATCGAAACAAGAAAAAACCCAGGATCAGTTCAAGAAGTATGTGAAGAATGCGAAAGTATGAGCCTGATGAGGGCAAACCCTAGACCTAACCTAGACCTAACATGTGTTATCCTCTAAAATATTGACGGAAACCACGTCTAATTGACAGTTTCAGTGTTGTACCACATTACTACGTGTTCCAATCCAGAAAAAGCCCAGGATCTAGCCAACAAGTATGAGAAATATGCGAAAGTATGAGCCTGATGAGGGCAAATCGTAGACCTAACCCAGATCTAACATGCGTTATCCTCTAAAATATTTATGAAGACCAGGTTTAATTGACTGTTTCAGTGTGGTACCACATTACTACGTGATCCAAAGCAGAAAAAACCCTCGCTCAGGTCAACATGTAAGTTAAAACTGCGAAATTATGACCCTGATGAGGGTAAATCCCTGGCCTAACCTAGACCTAACATTCGCTATCCTCTAAAATATTGTTCGAAACCAGGTTTAATGGACTGTTTCAGTGTGGTACCATATTAGTTCGTGATCCAAACCTGAAAAAGCCAGGGATCTGTCCAACAAGTATGTGAAAAACGCGAAAGTATGAATCTTATGGGGGCAAATCCCAGGCCTAACCTAGACCTAACATGCGTTATCCTCAAAAATATTGATCGAAACCAGGTTTAATCGACTGTTTCAGTGTGGTACCACATTACTACGTGATCCAAACCAGAAAAAACCCAGGATCTGTTCAAGATGTATGTGAAGAATGCGAAAGTATGAGACTGATGAGGGCAAATCCCTGGCCTAACCTAGACCTAACATGCGCTATCCTCTAAAATATTAATCGAAACCAGGTTTAATCGACTGTTTCAGTGTGGTACCACATTACTACGTGATCCAAACCAGAAAAAACCCAGGATCTGTTCAAGATGTATGTGAAGAAAGCGAAAGTATGAGACTGATGAGGGCAAATCCCTGGCCTAACCTAGACCTAACATGCGCTATCCCCTAAAATATTAATCGAAACCAGGTTTAATCGACTGTTTCAGTGTGGTACCACATTACTACGTGATGCAAACCAGTGGAAGCCTAGGATCTGGCCAACAAGAATGAGAAATATACGAAAGTATGAGCCTGATGACAGCAAATCCCAGTTTTAACCTAGACCTAACATGTCCTATCCTCTAAAATATCGATCGAAACCAGGTTTAATTGACTGTTTCAGTGTGGTACCACTTTACTACGTGATCCAAAGCAGAAGAAACCATCGATCAGGTCAACATGTATTTTAAAACTGCGAATGTATGACCCAGATGAGGGCAAATCCCAGACCTAACCTAGACCTAACATGTGTTATCCTCTAAAATATAAATCGAAACCAGGTTTAATGGTCTGTTTCAGTGTGGTACCACATTACTACGTGATCGAAACAAGAAAAAACCCAGGATCAGTTCAAGAAGTATGTGAAGAATGCGAAAGTATGAGACTGATGATGGCAAACCCTAGACCTAACCTAGACCTAACATGTGTTATCCTATAAAATATTGACGGAAACCACGTCTAATTGACAGTTTCTGTGTTGTACCACATTACTACGTGTTCCAATCCAGAAAAAGCCCAGGATCTAGCCAACAAGTATGAGAAATATGCGAAAGTATGAGCCTGATGAGGGCAAATCGTAGACCTAACCCAGATCTAACATGCGTTATCCTCTAAAATATTTATCAAGACCAGGTTTAATTGACTGTTTCAGTGTGGTACCACATTACTACGTGATCGAAACAAGAAAAAACCCAGGATCAGCTCAAGAAGTATGTGAAGAATGCGAAAGTATGAGACTGATGATGGCAAACCCTAGACCTAACCTAGACCTAACATGTGTTATCCTATAAAATATTGACGGAAACCACGTCTAATTGACAGGTTCTGTGTTGTACCACATTACTACGTGTTCCAATCCAGAAAAAGCCCAGGATCTAGCCAACAAGTATGACAAATATGCGAAAGTATGAGCCTGATGAGGGCAAATCGTAGACCTAACCCAGATCTAACATGCGTTATCCTCTAAAATATTTATCAAGACCAGGTTTAATTGACTGTTTCAGTGTGGTACCACATTACTACGTGATCCAAAGCAGAAAAAAACCTCGCTCAGGTCAACATGTATGTTAAAACTGCGAAAGTATGACCCTGATGAGGGCAAATCCCTGGCCTAACCTAGACCTAACTTTCGCTATCCTCTAAAATATTGATCGAAACCAGGTTTAATGGACTGTTTCAGTGTGGTACCACATTAGTTTGTGATCCAAACCTGAAAAAGCCAGGGATCTGTCCAACAAGTATGTGAAAAACGCGAAAGTATGAATTTGATGGGGGCAAATCCCAGGCCTAACCTAGACCTAACATGCATTATCCTCAAAAATATTGATCGAAACCAGGTTTAATCGACTGTTTCAGTGTGGTACCACATTACTACGTGATCCAAACCAGAAAAAACCCAGGATCTGTTCGAGATGTATGTGAAGAATGCGAAAGTATGAGGCTGATGAGGGTAAATCCCTGGCCTAACCTAGACCTAACATGCGCTATCCTCTAAAATATTAATCGAAACCAGGTTTAATCGACTGTTTCAGTGTGGTACCGCATTACTACGTGATCGAAACAAGAAAAAACCCAGGATCTGTTCAAGATGTATGTGAAGAATGCGAAAGTATGAGACTGATGAGGGCAAATCCTAGACCTAACCTAGACCTAACATGCGTTATCCTCAAAAATATTGATCGATACCAGGTTTAGTCGACTGTTTCCGTGTGGTACCACATTAGTTCGTGATCCAAACCTGAAAAAGCCAGGGATCTGTCCAACAAGTATGTGAAGAATGCGAAAGTATGAATCTGATGGGGGCAAATCCCAGGCCTAACCTAGACCTAACATGCCTAATCATCTAAGATACTCATCGAAACCAGGTTTAATCGACTGTTTCAGTGTGGTACCACATTACTACGTGATCCAAACCAGAAAAAACCCAGGATATGGCCATCATGTATGCGAAAAATGTGAATGTATGACCCTGATGTGGCAAATCCCTGGCCTAACCTAGACCTAACATGCGTTATCCTCTAAAATATTGATCGAAAACAGGTTTAATGGACTGTTTCAGTGTGGTGCCACATTACTACGTGATCCAAACGAGAATAAACCCAGGATCTGGCCAACATGTGTGTGAAGAATGCGAAAGTATGAATCTGATGGGGGCAAATCCCAGGCCTAACCTAGACCAAACATGCCTAATCATCTAAGATATTGATCGAAACCAGGATTAATCGACTGTTTCAGTGTGGTACCACATTACTACGTGATCCAAACCAGAAAAAACCCAGGATCTGGCCAACATGTATGCGAAAAATATGAAAGTATGACCCTGATGTGGGCAAATCCCTGGCCTAACCTAGACCTAACATGCGTTATCCTCTAAAATATTGATCGAAACCCGGTTTAATGGACTGTTTCAGTGTGGTACCACATTACTACGTCATCCAAACCAGAAAAACTCAGGATCTGTTCAACAAGTAAGTGAAGAATGCGAAGGTATGAATCTGATGTGGGCAAATCCCAGGCCTAACCTAGACATAACATGCGTTATCCTCTAATATATTGATCGAAACCAGGTTCAATGGACTGTTTCAGTGTGGTACCACATTACTACGTGATCCAAACCAGAAAAAGCCCAGGATCTGGCCATCAGGTATGAGAAATATGCGAAAGTACGAGACAAATGACGGCAAATCCCAGACCTAACCGAGAAATAACCGGCGCTATCCTCTGAAATATTAATCGCAACCAGGTTTAATTGACTGTCTGAGTGTGGTCCCACATTACTACTTTGTCCAAGCCAGAAAAAGGCCAGGATCTGGTCACCAAGTATGCGAGAAATGCGAAAGTATGAGCCAGATGGTTGCAAGTACCGGAACTGACCCAAACATAACCAGCGTTATCCTCCAAAAAATTAATCGCAACCAGGTTTAATTGACTGTTTCAGTGTCAGACCACATTACTGCGTGGTCCAAGCCAGAAAAAGGCCAGGATCTGGCCAACAAGTATGTGAAAAATGCGAAAATTCGAGCCAGATGACGGCAAATCCCAGACCTAACCGTGACATAACCGGCGTTATCCTCTAAAATATTTATCAAGACCAGGTTTAATTGACTGTTTCAGTGTGGTACCACATTACTACGTGATCCAAAGCAGAAAAAAACCTCGCTCAGGTCAACATGTATGTTAAAACTGCGAAAGTATGACCCTGATGAGGGCAAATCCCTGGCCTAACCTAGACCTAACTTTCGCTATCCTCTAAAATATTGATCGAAACCAGGTTTAATGGACTGTTTCAGTGTGGTACCACATTAGTTTGTGATCCAAACCTGAAAAAGCCAGGGATCTGTCCAACAAGTATGTGAAAAACGCGAAAGTATGAATCTGATGGGGGCAAATCCCAGGACTAACCTAGACCTAACATGCATTATCCTCAAAAATATTGATCGAAACCAGGTTTAATCGACTGTTTCAGTGTGGTACCACATTACTACGTGATCCAAACCAGAAAAAACCCAGGATCTGTTCGAGATTTATGTGAAGAATGCGAAAGTATGAGGCTGATGAGGGTAAATCCCTGGCCTAACCTAGACCTAACATGCGCTATCCTCTAAAATATTAATCGAAACCAGGTTTAATCGACTGTTTCAGTGTGGTACCGCATTACTACGTGATCGAAACAAGAAAAAACCCAGGATCTGTTCAAGATGTATGTGAAGAATGCGAAAGTATGAGACTGATGAGGGCTAATCCCTGGCCTAACCTAGACCTAACATGCGCTATCCTCTAAAATATTAATCGAAACCAGGTTTAATCGACTGTTTCAGTGTGGTACCACATTACTACGTGATCGAAACAAGAAAAAACCCAGGATCTGTTCAAGATGTATGTGAAGAATGCGAAAGTATGAGACTGATGAGGGCAAATCCTAGACCTAACCTAGACCTAACATGCGTTATCCTCAAAAATATTGATCGATACCAGGTTTAGTCGACTGTTTCCGTGTGGTACCACATTAGTTCGTGATCCAAACCTGAAAAAGTCAGGGATCTGTCCAACAAGTATGTGAAGAATGCGAAAGTGTGAATCTGATGGGTGCAAATCCCAGGCCTAACCTAGACCTAACATGCCTAATCATCTAAGATACTCATCGAAACCAGGTTTAATCGACTGTTTCAGTGTGGTACCACATTACTACGTGATCCAAACCAGAAAAAACCCAGGATATGGCCATCATGTATGCGAAAAATGTGAATGTATGACCCTGATGTGGCAAATCCCTGGCCTAACCTAGACCTAACATGCGTTATCCTCTAAAATATTGATCGAAAACAGGTTTAATGGACTGTTTCAGTGTGGTGCCACATTACTACGTGATCCAAACTAGAATAAACCCAGGATCTGGCCAACATGTATGTGAAGAATGCGAAAGTATGAATCTGATGGGGGCAAATCCCAGGCCTAACCTAGACCAAACATGCCTAATCATCTAAGATATTGATCGAAACCAGGATTAATCGACTGTTTCAGTGTGGTACCACATTACTACGTGATCCAAACCAGAAAAAACCCAGGATCTGGCCAACATGTATGCGAAAAATGTGAAAGTATGACCCTGATGTGGGCAAATCCCTGGCCTAACCTAGACCTAACATGCGTTATCCTCTAAAATATTGATCGAAACCCGGTTTAATGGACTGTTTCAGTGTGGTACCACATTACTACGTCAACCAAACCAGAAAAACTCAGGATCTGTTCAACAAGTAAGTGAAGAATGCGAAGGTATGAATCTGATGTGGGCAAATCCCAGGCCTAACCTAGACATAACATGCGTTATCCTCTAATTTATTGATCGAAACCAGGTTCAATGGACTGTTTCAGTGTGGTACCACATTACTACGTGATCCAAACCAGAAAAAGCCCAGGATCTGGTCACCAAGTATGCGAGAAATGCGAAAGTATGAGCCAGATGGTTGCAAGTACCGGAACTAACCCAAACATAACCAGCGTTATCCTCCAAAAAATTAATCGCAACCAGGTTTAATTGACTGTTTCAGTGTGAGACCACATTACTGCGTGGTCCAAGCCAGAAAAAGGCCAGGATCTGGCCAACAAGTATGAGAAAAATGCGAAAATTTGAGCCAGATGACGGCAAATCCCAGACCTAACCGAGAAATAACCGGCGCTATCCTCTAAAATATTAATCGCAACCAGGTTTAATTGACTGTCTGAGTGTGGTCCCACATTACTACTTTGTCCAAGCCAGAAAAAGGCCAGGATCTGGTCACCAAGTATGCGAGAAATGCGAAAGTATGAGCCAGATGGTTGCAAGTACCGGAACTAACCCAAACATAACCAGCGTTATCCTCCAAAAAATTAATCGCAACCAGGTTTAATTGACTGTTTCAGTGTGAGACCACATTACTGCGTGGTCCAAGCCAGAAAAAGGCCAGGATCTGGCCAACAAGTATGAGAAAAATGCGAAAATTCGAGCCAGATGACGGCAAATCCCAGACCTAACCGTGACATAACCGGCGTTATCCTCTAAAATATTTATCGCAACCAGGTTTAATTGACTGTTTCGGTGTGGAGCCACATTACTACATGATCTAAACCAGAAAAAGCCCAGGATCTTGTCAACAAGTATGCGAAAAATGCGAATGTGCGAGCCTGATGAGAACAAATCCCAGACCTAACCTAGACCTAACATGAATTATTCTCTAAAATATTAATGGCAACCAGGTTTTATTGACTGTTTCGGTGTGGTACCGCATTACTACGTGATCCAAATCAGGAAAAGGCCAGGATCTGGCCAAGAAGTATGCAAAAAATGCGAAAGTATCAGCCAGATGGTTGCAAATACCGGAACTAACCCAAACATAACCAGCGTTATCCTCCAAAATATTAATCGCAACCAGGTTTAATTGACTGTTTCAGTGTGGTACCGCATTACTACGTGATCCAATCCAGGTAAAGGCAAGGATCTGGCCAACAAGTATGCGAGAAATGAGAAAGTAACAGCCAGATGAGGGCAAATACCAGACCTAACCAAGCCATAACCGGCGTTATCCTCTAAAATATTAATCGCAACCAGGTTTAGTTGACTGCTTCGGTGTGGTACCGCATTACTACGTGATCCAAACCAGGAAAAGCCCAGGATCTTGCCAACAAGTAGGCGAAAAATGCGAAGGTACGAGCCAAATGAGGGCAAATCCCAGACCTAACCGAGACATAACCGGCGTTATCCTCCAAAATGTTAACCGCAACCAGGTTTAATTGACTGTTTCAGTGTGATACCACATTACTACGTGGTCCAAGACAGAAAAAGGCCAGGATCTGGCCAACAAGTATGCGAAAAATGCGAAAATACGAGCCAGATGACGGCAAATCCCAGACCTAACCGTGACATAACCGGCGTTATCCTCTAAAATATTAATCGCAACCAGGTTTAATTGACTGTCTGAGTGTGGTCCCACATTACTACTTGGTCCAAGCCAGAAAAAACCCAGGATCCGTTCAACAAGTATGTGAAGAATGCGAAAGTATGAGTCTGATGAGTGAAAATCCCAGACCTAACCTAGACCTAACATGCGTTACCCTCAAAAATATTGATCGAAACCAGGTTTAATCGACTGTTTCGGTGTGGTACCACACTACTACGTGATCCATACCAGAAAAAACCCGGGATCTGTTCAACAAGTATGTGAAAAACGCGAAACTATGAGCCTGATGAGGGCAAATCCCAGACCTATCCCAGACCTAACTTGCGTTATCCTCTAAAATATTGAACGAAACCAGGTTTAATTGACAGTTTCAGCGTGGTACCACATTACTACGTTATACAATCCAGAAACAGCCCAGGATCTAGCCATGAAGTATGAGAAATATGCGAAAGTATGAGCCTGGTGAGGGCAAATCCTAGACCTAACCCAAACCTAACATGCGTTATCCTCTAAAATATTTATCAATACCAGGTTTAATTGAGTGTTCCAGTGTGGTACCACATTACTACGTGAACCAATCTAGAAAAAACCCAGGATCAGTTCAACAAGTATGTGAAGAATGCGAAAGTATGAGTCTGCTGAGTGAAAATCCCAGGGCTAACCTAGACCTAACATGCGTTATCCTCTAAAATATTGATCCAAACCAGGTTTAATGGACTGTTTCACAGTGGTACCACATTACTACGTGATCCAAAGCAGAAAAAACCATCGATCAGGTCAACATGTATTTTAAAACTACGAAAGTAAGACCCTGATGAAGGCAAATCCCAGACCTATCCTAGGCCTAACATGTGTTATCCTCTAAAATACTCATCGAAACCAGGTTTAATTGACTGTTTCAGGGTGGTACCACATTACTACGTGATCCAAAGCAGAAAAAACCATCGATCAGGTCAACATGTATTTTAAAACTGCGAAAGTATGACCCTGATGAAGGCAAATCCCAGACCTAACCTAGACCTAACATGTGTTATCCTCTAAAATACTCATCGAAACCAGGTTTAATTGACTGTCTCAGTGTGGTACCACATTACTACGTGATCGAAACAAGAAAAAACCCAAGATCTGTTCAAGATGTATGTGAAGAATGCGAAAGTATGAGACTGGTGGGGGCAAATCCTAGACGTAACCTAGACTTAACATGTGTTATCCTCTTAAATATTGATCGAAATCAGGATTAATCGACTGTTTCAGTGTGGTACCACATTACTAAGTGATCCAAACCAGAAAAGCCCAGGATCTGTTCAACAAGTATGTAAAAAATGCGAAAATATGACCCTGATGAGGGCAAATCCCAGGCCTAACCTAGACCTAACGTGCGTTATCCTCTAAAATATTTATCAAGACCAGGTTTAATTGACTGTTTCAGTGTGGTACCACATTACTACGTGATGCAAACCAGTGGAAGCCTAGGATCTGGCCAACAAGAATGAGAAATATACGAAAGTATGAGCCTGATGAGAGCAAATCCCAGTTTTAACCTAGACCTAACATGTCCTATCCTCTAAAATATCGATCGAAACCAGGTTTAATTGACTGTTTCAGTGTGGTACCACTTTACTACGTGATCCAAAGCAGAAGAAACCATCGATCAGGACAACATGTATTTTAAAACTGCGAATGTATGACCCAGATGAGGGCAAATCCCAGACCTAACCTAGACCTAACATGTGTTATCCTCTAAAATATAAATCGAAACCAGGTTTAATGGTCTGTTTCAGTGTGGTACCACATTACTACGTGATCGAAACAAGAAAAAACCCAGGATCAGTTCAAGAAGTATGTGAAGAATGCGAAAGTATGAGACTGATGAGGGCAAACCCTAGACCTAACCTAGACCTAACATGCGTTATCCTCTAAAATATTTATCAAGACCAGGTTTAATTGACTGTTTCAGTGTGGTACCACATTACTACGTGATCCAAAGCAGAAAAAAACCTCGCTCAGGTCAACATGTATGTTAAAACTGCGAAAGTATGACCCTGATGAGGGCAAATCCCTGGCCTAACCTAGACCTAACTTTCGCTATCCTCTAAAATATTGATCGAAACCAGGTTTAATGGACTGTATCAGTGTGGTACCACATTAGCTCGTGATCCAAACCTGAAAAAGCCAGGGATCTGTCCAACAAGTATGTGAAGAATGCGAAAGTATGAGGACTGATGAGGGCAAATCCTAGACCTAACCTAGACCTAACATGCGTTATCCTCAAAAATATTGATCGATACCAGGTTTAGTGGACTGTTTCCGTGTGGTACCACATTACTACGTGATCCAAAGTAGAATAAACCCAGGATCTGTTCAACAAGTATGTGAAGAATGCGAAAGTATGAATCTGATGGGGGCAAATCCCAGGCCTAACCTAGACCTAACATGCCTAATCATCTAAGATACTCATCGAAACCAGGTTTAATCGACTGTTTCAGTGTGGTACCACATTACTACGTGATCCAAACCAGAAAAAACCCAGGATATGGCCATCATGTATGCGAAAAATGTGAAAGTATGACCCTGATGTGGCAAATCCCTGGCCTATCCTAGACCTAACATGCGTTATCCTCTAAAATATTGATCGAAACCAGGTTTAATGGACTGTTTCAGTGTGGTGCCATATTACTACGTGATCCAAACTAGAATAAACCCAGGATCTGGCCAACATGTATGTGAAGAATGCCAAAGTATGAATCTGATGGGGGCAAATCCCAGGCCTAACCTAGACCAAACATGCCTAATCATCTAAGATATTGATCGAAACCAGGATTAATCGACTGTTTCAGTGTGGTACCACATTACTACGTGATCCAAACCAGAGAAAACCCAGGATCTGGCCAACATGTATGCGAAAACTGTGAAAGTATGACCCTGAAGTGGGCAAATCCCTGGCCTAACCTAGACCTAACATGCGTTATCCTCTAAAATATTGATCGAAACCCGGTTTAATGGACTGTTTCAGTGTGGTACCACATTACTACGTCGTCCAAACCAGAAAAACTCAGGATCTGTTCAACAAGTAAGCGAAGAATGCGAAGGTATGAATCAGATGTGGGCATATCCCAGGCCTAACCTAGACATAACATGCGTTATCCTCTAATATATTGATCGAAACCAGGTTCAATGGACTGTTTCAGTGTGGTACCACATTACTACGTGATACAAACCAGAAAAAGCCCAGGATCTGGCCATCAGGTATGAGAAATATGCGAAAGTACGAGACAGATGAGGGCAAATCCCAGACCTAACCGAGAAATAACCGGCGCCATCCTCTAAAATATTAATCGCAACCAGGTTTAATTGACTGTTTCGGTGTGGAGCCACATTACTACATGATTTAAACCAGAAAAAGCCCAGGATCTTGTCAACAAGTATGCGAAAAATGCGAATGTGCGAGCCTGATGAGAACACATCACAGACCTAACCTAGACCTAACATGAATTATTCTCTAAAATATTAATGGCAACCTGGTTTTATTGACTGTTTCGGTGTGGTACCGCATTACTACGTGATCCAAACCAGAAAAAACCCAGGATCTGGCCATCATGTTTGCGAAAAATGTGAAAGTATGACCCTGATGTGGCAAATCCCTGGCCTAACCTAGACCTAACATGCGTTATCCTCTAAAATATTGATCGAAACCAGGTTTAATGGACTGTTTCAGTGTGGTGCCACATTACTACGTGATCCAAACTAGAATAAACCCAGGATCTGGCCAACATGTATGTGAAGAATGCCAAAGTATGAATCTGATGGGGGCAAATCCCAGGCCTAACCTACACCAAACATGCCTAATCATCTAAGATATTGATCGAAACCAGGATTAATCGACTGTTTCAGTGTGGTACCACATTACTACGTGATCCAAACCAGAGAAAACCCAGGATCTGGCCAACATGTGTGCGAAAAATGTGAAAGTATGACCCTGATGTGGGCAAATCCCTGGCCTAACCTAGACCTAACATGCGTTATCCTCTAAAATATTGATCGAAACCCGGTTTAATGGACTGTTTCAGTGTGGTACCACATTACTACGTCGTCCAAACCAGAAAAACTCAGGATCTGTTCAACAAGTAAGTGAAGAATGCGAAGGTATGAATCAGATGTGGGCAAATCCCAGGCCTAACCTAGACATAACATGCGTTATCCTCTAATATATTGATCGAAACCAGGTTCAATGGACTGTTTCAGTGTGGTCCCACATTACTACGTGACCCAAACCAGAAAAAACCCAGGATCCGTTCAACAAGTATGTGAAGAATGCGAAAGTACGAGCCAGACGAGGGCAAATACCAGAACTAAACCAGACATAACCAGCGTTATCCTCTAAAATACTAATCAGAACCTGCTTTTATTGACTGTTACAGTGTGTTACCACATTACTACGTGATCCAAACCAGAAAAAGCCCAGGATCTGGCCAACAAGTATGCGAAAAATGCGAAAGTACGAGCCAGATGAGGGCAAATCCCAGACCTAACCCAGACATAACCGGCGTTATCCTCTAAAATATTAATCGCAACCAGGTTTAATTGACTGTTTCGGTGTGGTACCACATTACTACGTTATCCAAACCAGAAAAAGCCCAGGATCTGGCCAACAAGTATGCGAAAAATGCGAAAGTACGAGCCAGATGAGGGCAAATCCCAGACCTAACCCAGACATAACCGGCGTTATCCTTTAAAATATTAATCGGAACCAGGTTTAATTGACTGCTTCGGTGTGGTACCGCATTACTACGTGATCCAAGCCAGAAAGAGCCCAGGATCTGGCCAACAAGTAGGCGAAATATGCGAAGGTACGAGCCAGATGAGGGCAAATCCCAGACCTAACCGAGAAATAACCGGCGCTATCCTCTAAAATATTAATCGCAACCAAGTTTAATTGACTGTCTGAGTGTGGTCCCACATTACTACTTGGTCCAAGCCAGAAAAAGGCCAGGATCTGGTCACCAAGTATGCGAGAAATCCCAAAGTATGAGCCAGATGGTTGCAAGTACCGGAACTAACCCAAACATAACCAGCGTTATCCCCCAAAAAATTAATCGCAACCAGGTTTAATTGACTGTTTCAGTGTGAGACCACATTACTGCGTGGTCCAAGCCAGAAGAAGGCCAGGATCTGGCCAACAAGTATGAGAAAAATGCGAAAATTCGAGCCAGATGACGGCAAATCCCAGACCTAACCGTGACATAACCGGCGTTATCCTCTAAAATATTAATCGCAACCAGGTTTAATTGACTGTTTCGGTGTGGAACCACATTACTACATGATCTAAACCAGAAAAAGCCCAGGATCTGGCCAACAAGTATGCGAAAAATGCGAAAGTACGAGCCAGATGAGGGCAAATCCCAGACCTAACCCAGACATTACCGGCGTTATCCTCTAAAATATCAATCGCAACCAGGCTTAATTGACTGTTTCGGTGTGGTACCGAATTACTACGTGATCCAAACCAGAAAAAGGTCAGGATCTTGCCGACAAGTAAGCGAAAAATGCGAAAGCACGAGCCAGATAATGGCAAATACGAGACCTAACCCAGACATAGCCGGCGTTATCCTGTAAAATATTGATCGGAACCAGGTTTATTTGACTGTTTCAGTGTGGCACCACATTACTACGTGGTCCAAACCAGAAAAAGCCCAGGATCTTGCCAACAAGTAAGCGTAAAATGCGAAAGTACGAGCCAGATAATGGCAAATACCAGACCTAACCCAGACGTAGCCGGCGTTATCCTGTAAAATATTGATCGGAACCAGGTTTATTTGACTGTTACAGTGTGGCATCACATTACTACGTGGTCCAAACCAGAAAAAGCCCAGGATCTTGCCAACAAATAGGCGAAAAATGCGAAGGTACGAGCCAGATGAGGGAAAATCCCAGACCTAACCGAGACATAGCCGGCGTTATCCTGTAAAATATTAATCGGAACCAGGTTTATTTGACTGCTTCAGTGTGGAACCACATTACTACGTGGTCCAAGCATGAAAAAGTCCAGGATCTTGCCAACAAGTAGGCGAAAAATGCGAAGGTACGACCCAGATGATTGCAAATACCAGAACTAAACCAGACATAACCAGCGTTATCCTCTAAAATACTAATCGGAACCAGCTTTTGTTGACTGTTTCAGTGTGGTACCGCATTACTACGAATCCAAACCAGAAAAAGCCCAGGATCTGGCCAACAAGTATGCGAGAAATGCGAAAATTCGAGCCAGATGAGGGCAAATCCCAGACCTAACCCAGACATAACCGGCGTTATCCTCTAAAATATTAATCGCAACCGGGTTTAATTGACTGTTAAGGTGTGGTACCGCATTACTACCTCATCCCAACCAGAAAAAGCCCAGGATCTTGCCACAAGTTGGCGAAAAATGCGAAGGTACGAGCCAGAAGATTGCAAATACCAGAACTAAACCAGACATAACCAGCGTTATCCTCTAAAATACTAATCGGAACCAGGTTTATTTGACTGTTTCAGTGTGGTACCACATTACTACGTGGTCCAAGCATGAAAAGGGCCGGGATCTGGCCAACAAGTATGCGAAAAATGCGAAATTACGAGCCAGATGAGGGAAAATCCCAAACCTAACGGAGACATAACCGGCGTTATCCCCTAAAATATTAATCGCCACCAGGTTGAATTGACTGCTTCGGTGTGGTACCGCATTACTACGTGATCCAAACCAGAAAAAGCCCAGGATCTTGCCAAGAAGTATGCGAAAAATGCGGAGGTACGAGCCAGATGAGGGAAAATCCCAGACCTAACCGAGACATAGCCGGCGTAATCCTGTAAAATATTAATCGGAACCAGGTTTATTTGACTGTTTCAGTGTGGTACCACATTACTACGTGGTCCAAGCATGAAAAAGGCCAGGATCTGGCCAACAAGTATGCGAAAAATGCGAAATTACGAGCCAGATGACTGCAAATCCCAGACCTGACCGTGACATAACTGGCGTTAATGTCTAAAATATTAATCGCAACCAGGTTTAATTGACTGTTTCGGTGTGGAACCACATTACTACGTGATCTAAACCAGAAAAAGCCCAGGATCTGGCCAACAAGTATGCGAGAAATGCGAAAGTACGAGCCAGATGAGGGCAAATCCCAGACCTAACCCAGACATAACCGGCGTTATCCTCTAAAATATTAATCGCAACCGGGTTTAATTGACTGTTTCGGTGTGGAACCACATTACGACGGGATACAAACCAGAAAAAGCCCTGAATATGGCCAACAAGAATGCGAGAAATGCGAAAGAATGAGCCAGATGAGGTCAAATCCCAGACCTAACCGTGACATAACCGGCGTTATCCTATAAAATATTAATCGCCACCAGGTTGAATTGACTGCTTCGGTGTGGAACCTCATTACTACGGGCTCCAAACCAGTAAAAACCCAGGATCTGCCCAACAAGTATGCGAAAAACGACAAAGTATGTGCCAGATGATTGCAAATACCAGAACTAACCCAGACGTAACCTGCGTTATCCTCTAAAATACTATTCGGAACCAGGTTTAATTGACTGTTAAGGTGTGGTACCGCATTACTACCTGATCCAAACCAGAAAAAGCCCAGGATCTTGCCACAAGTAGGCGAAAAATGCGAAGGTACGAGCCAGATGATTGCAAATACCAGAACTAAACCAGACATAACCAGCGTTATCCTCTAAAATACTAATCGGAACCAGGTTTAATGGACTGTTTCAGTGTGGTGCCACATTACTACGTGATCCAAACTAGAATAAACCCAGGATCTGGCCAACATGTATGTGAAGAATGCCAAAGTATGAATCTGATGGGGGCAAATCCCAGGCCTAACCTACACCAAACATGCCTAATCATCTAAGATATTGATCGAAACCAGGATTAATCGACTGTTTCAGTGTGGTACCACATTACTACGTGATCCAAACCAGAGAAAACCCAGGATCTGGCCAACATGTGTGCGAAAAATGTGAAAGTATGACCCTGATGTGGGCAAATCCCTGGCCTAACCTAGACCTAACATGCGTTATCCTCTAAAATATTGATCGAAACCCGGTTTAATGGACTGTTTCAGTGTGGTACCACATTACTACGTCGTCCAAACCAGAAAAACTCAGGATCTGTTCAACAAGTAAGTGAAGAATGCGAAGGTATGAATCAGATGTGGGCAAATCCCAGGCCTAACCTAGACATAACATGCGTTATCCTCTAATATATTGATCGAAACCAGGTTCAATGGACTGTTTCAGTGTGGTCCCACATTACTACGTGACCCAAACCAGAAAAAACCCAGGATCCGTTCAACAAGTATGTGAAGAATGCGAAAGTACGAGCCAGACGAGGGCAAATACCAGAACTAAACCAGACATAACCAGCGTTATCCTCTAAAATACTAATCAGAACCTGCTTTTATTGACTGTTACAGTGTGTTACCACATTACTACGTGATCCAAACCAGAAAAAGCCCAGGATCTGGCCAACAAGTATGCGAGAAATGCGAAAGTACGTGCCAGATGAGGGCAAATCCCAGACCTAACCGAGATATAACCGGCGTTATCCTCTAAAATATTAATCGCAACCAGGTTTAATTGACTGTTTCGGTGTGGTACCACATTACTACGTTATCCAAACCAGAAAAAGCCCAGGATCTGGCCAACAAGTATGCGAAAAATGCGAAAGTACGAGCCAGATGAGGGCAAATCCCAGACCTAACCCAGACATAACCGGCGTTATCCTTTAAAATATTAATCGGAACCAGGTTTAATTGACTGCTTCGGTGTGGTACCGCATTACTACGTGATCCAAGCCAGAAAGAGCCCAGGATCTGGCCAACAAGTAGGCGAAATATGCGAAGGTACGAGCCAGATGAGGGCAAATCCCAGACCTAACCGAGAAATAACCGGCGCTATCCTCTAAAATATTAATCGCAACCAAGTTTAATTGACTGTCTGAGTGTGGTCCCACATTACTACTTGGTCCAAGCCAGAAAAAGGCCAGGATCTGGTCACCAAGTATGCGAGAAATCCCAAAGTATGAGCCAGATGGTTGCAAGTACCGGAACTAACCCAAACATAACCAGCGTTATCCCCCAAAAAATTAATCGCAACCAGGTTTAATTGACTGTTTCAGTGTCAGACCACATTACTGCGTGGTCCAAGCCAGAAGAAGGCCAGGATCTGGCCAACAAGTATGAGAAAAATGCGAAAATTCGAGCCAGATGACGGCAAATCCCAGACCTAACCGTGACATAACCGGCGTTATCCTCTAAAATATTAATCGCAACCAGGTTTAATTGACTGTTTCGGTGTGGAACCACATTACTACATGATCTAAACCAGAAAAAGCCCAGGATCTGGCCAACAAGTATGCGAAAAATGCGAAAGTACGAGCCAGATGAGGGCAAATCCCAGACCTAACCCAGACATTACCGGCGTTATCCTCTAAAATATCAATCGCAACCAGGCTTAATTGACTGTTTCGGTGTGGTACCGAATTACTACGTGATCCAAACCAGAAAAAGGTCAGGATCTTGCCGACAAGTAAGCGAAAAATGCGAAAGCACGAGCCAGATAATGGCAAATACGAGACCTAACCCAGACATAGCCGGCGTTATCCTGTAAAATATTGATCGGAACCAGGTTTATTTGACTGTTTCAGTGTGGCACCACATTACTACGTGGTCCAAACCAGAAAAAGCCCAGGATCTTGCCAACAAGTAAGCGTAAAATGCGAAAGTACGAGCCAGATAATGGCAAATACCAGACCTAACCCAGACGTAGCCGGCGTTATCCTGTAAAATATTGATCGGAACCAGGTTTATTTGACTGTTACAGTGTGGCATCACATTACTACGTGGTCCAAACCAGAAAAAGCCCAGGATCTTGCCAACAAATAGGCGAAAAATGCGAAGGTACGAGCCAGATGAGGGAAAATCCCAGACCTAACCGAGACATAGCCGGCGTTATCCTGTAAAATATTAATCGGAACCAGGTTTATTTGACTGCTTCAGTGTGGAACCACATTACTACGTGGTCCAAGCATGAAAAAGTCCAGGATCTTGCCAACAAGTAGGCGAAAAATGCGAAGGTACGACCCAGATGATTGCAAATACCAGAACTAAACCAGACATAACCAGCGTTATCCTCTAAAATACTAATCGGAACCAGCTTTTGTTGACTGTTTCAGTGTGGTACCGCATTACTACGAATCCAAACCAGAAAAAGCCCAGGATCTGGCCAACAAGTATGCGAGAAATGCGAAAATTCGAGCCAGATGAGGGCAAATCCCAGACCTAACCCAGACATAACCGGCGTTATCCTCTAAAATATTAATCGCAACCGGGTTTAATTGACTGTTAAGGTGTGGTACCGCATTACTACCTCATCCCAACCAGAAAAAGCCCAGGATCTTGCCACAAGTTGGCGAAAAATGCGAAGGTACGAGCCAGAAGATTGCAAATACCAGAACTAAACCAGACATAACCAGCGTTATCCTCTAAAATACTAATCGGAACCAGGTTTATTTGACTGTTTCAGTGTGGTACCACATTACTACGTGGTCCAAGCATGAAAAAGGCCGGGATCTGGCCAACAAGTATGCGAAAAATGCGAAATTACGAGCCAGATGAGGGAAAATCCCAAACCTAACGGAGACATAACCGGCGTTATCCCCTAAAATATTAATCGCCACCAGGTTGAATTGACTGCTTCGGTGTGGTACCGCATTACTACGTGATCCAAACCAGAAAAAGCCCAGGATCTTGCCAAGAAGTATGCGAAAAATGCGGAGGTACGAGCCAGATGAGGGAAAATCCCAGACCTAACCGAGACATAGCCGGCGTAATCCTGTAAAATATTAATCGGAACCAGGTTTATTTGACTGTTTCAGTGTGGTACCACATTACTACGTGGTCCAAGCATGAAAAAGGCCAGGATCTGGCCAACAAGTATGCGAAAAATGCGAAATTACGAGCCAGATGACTGCAAATCCCAGACCTGACCGTGACATAACTGGCGTTAATGTCTAAAATATTAATCGCAACCAGGTTTAATTGACTGTTTCGGTGTGGAACCACATTACTACGTGATCTAAACCAGAAAAAGCCCAGGATCTGGCCAACAAGTATGCGAGAAATGCGAAAGTACGAGCCAGATGAGGGCAAATCCCAGACCTAACCCAGACATAACCGGCGTTATCCTCTAAAATATTAATCGCAACCGGGTTTAATTGACTGTTTCGGTGTGGAACCACATTACGACGGGATACAAACCAGAAAAAGCCCTGAATATGGCCAACAAGAATGCGAGAAATGCGAAAGAATGAGCCAGATGAGGTCAAATCCCAGACCTAACCGTGACATAACCGGCGTTATCCTATAAAATATTAATCGCCACCAGGTTGAATTGACTGCTTCGGTGTGGAACCTCATTACTACGGGCTCCAAACCAGTAAAAACCCAGGATCTGCCCAACAAGTATGCGAAAAACGACAAAGTATGTGCCAGATGATTGCAAATACCAGAACTAACCCAGACGTAACCTGCGTTATCCTCTAAAATACTATTCGGAACCAGGTTTAATTGACTGTTAAGGTGTGGTACCGCATTACTACCTGATCCAAACCAGAAAAAGCCCAGGATCTTGCCACAAGTAGGCGAAAAATGCGAAGGTACGAGCCAGATGATTGCAAATACCAGAACTAAACCAGACATAACCAGCGTTATCCTCTAAAATACTAATCGGAACCAGGTTTATTTGACTGTTTCAGTGTGGTACCACATTACTACGTGGTCCAAGCATGAAAAAGGCCAGGATCTGGCCAACAAGTATGCGAAAAATGCGAAATTACGAGCCAGATGAGGGAAAATCCCAAACCTAACGGAGACATAACCGGCGTTATCCACTAAAATATTAATCGCCACCAGGTTGAATTGACTGCTTGGGTGTGGTACCGCATTACTACGTGATCCAAACCAGAAAAAGCCCAGGATCTTGTCAACAAGTATGCGAAAAATGCGGAGGTACGAGCCAGATGAGGGAAAATCCCAGACCTAACCGACACATAGCCGGCGATATCATGTAAAATATTAATCGGAACCAGGTTTATTTGACTGTTTCAGTGTGGTACCACATTACTAGGTGGTCCACGCATGAAAAAGCCCCGGATCTTGCTAACAAGTAGGCGAAAAATGCGAAGGTACGAGCCAGATGATTGCAAATACCAGGGCTAAACCAGACATAACCAGCGTTATCCTCTAAAATACTAATCGGAACCAGCTTTTATTGACTGTTTCAGTGTGATACCACATTACTACGTGATCCAAACCAGAAAAAGCCCGGGATCTGGCCAACAAGTATGCGAAAATTGCGAACGTATGAGACAGATGATTGCAAATACCAGAACTAACCCAGACATAACCAGCGTTATCCTCTAAAATACTAATCGGAACCAGCTTTTATTGACTGTTTCAGTGTGATACCACATTACTACGTGATCCAAACCAGAAAAAGCCCAGGATCTGGCCCACAAGTATGCGAGAAATGCGAAAGTACTAGCCAGATGAGGGCAAATCCCAGACCTAACCCAGACATAACCGGCGTTATCCTCTAAAATATTAATCGCAACCAGGTTTAATTGACTGTTTCGGTGTGGAACCACATTACTACATGATCTAAACCAGAAAAAGCCCAGGATCGGGCCAACAAGTATGCGAAAAATGCGAAAGTACGAGCCAGATGAGGGCAAATCCCAGACCTAACCCAGACATTACCGGCGTTATCCTCCAAAATATCAATCGCAACCAGGTTTAATTGACTGTTTCGGTGTGGTACCGCATTACTACTTGATCCAAACCAGAAAAAGGTCAGGATCTTGCCGAGATATATGCGAAAAACGCGAAGGTATGAGCCAGATGAGGGCAAATACCAGACCTAACCCAGATATAGCCGGCGTTATCCTGTAAAATATTAATCGGAACCATGTTTATTTGACTATTTCAGTGTGGTAACACATTACTACGTGGTCCAAGCATGAAAAAGCCCAGGATCTTGCCAACAAGTAGGCGAAAAATGCGAAAGTACGAGCCAGATGAGGGCAAATCCCAGACCTAACCCAGACATAACCGGCGTTATCCTCTAAAATATTAATCGGAACCAGGTTTAATTGACTGCTTCGGTGTGGTACCGCATTACTACGTGATCCAAGCCAGAAAGAGCCCAGGATCTTGCCAGCAAGTAGGCGAAAAATGCGAAGGTACGAGCCAGATGACGGCAAATCCCAGACCTAACCGAGACACAACCGGCGTTATCCTCCAAAGTATTAATCGCAACCAGGTTTAATTGACAGTTTCAGTGTGATACCACATTACTACGTGGTCCAAGCCAGAAAAAGGCCAGGATCTAGCCAACAAGTATGCAAAAATGCGAAAATACGAGCCAGATGACGGCAAATACCAGACCTAACCCAGACATAGCCGGCGTTATCCTGTAAAATATTGATCGGAACCAAGTTTATTTGACTGTTTCAGTGTGACACCACATTACTACGTGGTCCAAACCAGAAAAAGCCCAGGATCTTGCCAACAAGCAAGCGAAAAATGCGAAAGTACGAGCCAGATAATGGCAAATACCAGACCTAACCCAGACGTAGCCGGCGTTATCCTGTAAAATATTGATCGGAACCAGGTTTATTTGACTGTTACAGTGTGGCACCACATTACTACGTGGTCCAAACCAGAAAAAGCCCAGGATCTTGCCAACAAATAGGCGAAAAATGCGAAGGTACGAGCCAGGTGAGGGAAAATCCCAGACCTAACCGAGACATAGCTGGCGTTATCCTGTAAAATATTAATCGGAACCAGGTTTATTTGACTGCTTCAGTGTGGAACCACATTACTAAGTGGTCCAAGCATGAAAAAGTCCCGGATCTTGCCAACAAGTAGGCGAAAAATGCGAAGGTACGACCCAGATGACGGCAAATCCCAGACCTGACAGAGACATAACCGGCGTTATCGTCTAAAATATTAATCGCAACCAGGTTTAATTGACTGTTTCGGTGTGGAACCACATTACTACGTGTTCTAAACCAGAAAAAGCCCAGGATCTGGCCAACAAGTATGCGAGAAATGCGAAAGTACGAGCCAGATGAGGGCAAATCCCAGACCTAACCCAGACATAACCGGCGTTATCCTCTAAAATATTAATCGCAACCGGGTTTAATTGACTGTTAAGGTGTGGTACCACATTACTACGTGATCCAAACCAGAAAAAACCCAGGATCTGTTCAAGATGTATGTGAAGAATGCGAAGGTATGAGCCAGATGAGGGCAAATCCCAGACCTAACCCAGACATTACCGGCGTTATCCTCTAAAATATTAATCGCAACCAGGTTTAATTGACTGATTCGGTGTGGTACCGCATTACTACATGATCCAAACCAGAAAAAGGCCAGGATCTTGCCAAGATGTATGCGAAAAACGCGAAGGTATGAGCCAGATGAGGGCAAATCCCAGACCTAACCGAGACATAACCGGCGTTATCCTCTAAAATATTAATCGCAACCAGGTTTAATTGACTGTTTCGGTGTGGTACCTAACTTGCGTTGTCCTCTATAATATTTATCAAGACCAGGTTTAATTGAATGTTTCAGTGTGGTACCACATTACTACGTGAACCAAACCAGAAAAAACCCAGGATCCGTTGAACATGTATTTTAAAACTGCGAAAGTAAGACCCTGATGAAGGCAAATCCCAGACCAATCCTAGGCCTAACATGTGTTATCCTCTAAAATACTCATCGAAACCAGGTTTAATTGACTGTCTCAGTGTGGTACCACATTACTACGTGATCGAAACAAGAAGAAACCCAAGATCTGTTCAAGATGTATGTGAAGAATGCGAAAGTATGAGACTGGTGGGGGCAAATCCTAGACGTAACCTAGACTTAACATGCGTTATCCTCTTAAATATTGAACGAAATCAGGATTAATCGACTGTTTCAGTGTGGTACCACATTACTACGTGATCCAAACCAGAAAAGCCCAGGATCTGTTCAACTTGTATGTAAAAAATGCGAAAATATGACCCTGATGAGGGCAAATCCCAGACCTAACCTAGACCTAACATGTGTTATCCTCTAAAATATAAATCGAAACCAGGTTTAATGGTCTGTTTCAGTGTGGTACCACATTACTACGTGATCGAAACAAGAAAAAACCCAGGATCAGTTCAAGAAGTATGTGAAGAATGCGAAAGTATGAGACTGATCAGGGCAAGCCCTAGACCTAACCTAGACCTAACATGTGTTATCCTATAAAATATTGACGGAAACCACGTCTAATTGACAGTTTCTGTGTTGTACCACATTACTACGTGTTCCAATCTAGAAAAAGCCCAGGATCTAGCCAACAAGTATGAGAAATATGCGAAAGTATGAGCCTGATGAGGGCAAATCGTAGACCTAACCCAGATCTAACATGCGTTATCCTCTAAAATATTTATCAAGACCAGGTTTAATTGACTGTTTCAGTGTGGTACCACATTACTACGTGATCCAAAGCAGAAAAAAACCTCGCTCAGGCAACCATGTATGTTAAAACTGCGAAAGTATGACCCTGATGAGGGCAAATCCCTGGCCTAACCTAGACCTAACTTTCGCTATCCTCTAAAATATTGATCGAAACCAGGTTTAATGGACTGTTTCAGTGTGGTACCACATTAGTTCGTGATCCAAACCTGAAAAAGCCAGGGATCTGTCCAACAAGTATGTGAAAAACGCGAAAGTATGAATCTGATGGGGGCAAATCCCAGGCCTAACCTAGACCTAACATGCGTTATCCTCAAAAATATTTATCGAAACCAGGTTTAATCGACTGTTTCAGTGTGGTACCACATTACTACGTGATCCAAACCAGAAAAAACCCAGGATCCGTTGAACATGTATGTTAAGACTGCTGAAGTATGACCCTGATGAGGGCAAATCCCAGGCCTAACCTAGACCTAACATGCGTTGTCCTCTAAAATAATTATGGAAACCAGGTTTAATTGACCGTTTCAGCGTGGTACCACATTACAACGTGATACAATCCAGAAACAGCCCAGGATCTAGCCATGAAGTATGAGAAATGTACCAAAGTATGAGCATTATGAGGGCAAATCCAAGACCTAACCCAAACCTAACATGCGTTATCCTCTAAAATATTTATCAAGACCAGGTTTAATTGAATGTTTCAGTGTGGTACCACATTACTACGTGAACCAAACCAGAAAAAACCCAGGATCCGTTGAACATGTATGTTAAGACTGCTGAAGTATGACCCTGATGAGGGCAAATCCCTGGCCTAACCTGGACCTAACATGCGTTATCCTCTAAAATATTGATCGAAACCAGGTTGAATGGACTGTTTCACAGTGGTACCACATTACTACGTGATCCAAAGCAGAAAAAACCATCGATCAGGTCAACATGTATTTTAAAACTACGAAAGTAAGACCCTGATGAAGGCAAATCCCAGACCTATCCTAGGCCTAACATGTGTTGTCCTCTAAAATACTCATCGAAACCAGGTTTAATTGACTGTTTCAGGGTGGTACCACATTACTACGTGATCCAAAGCAGAAAAAACCATCGATCAGGTCAACATGTATTTTAAAACTGCGAAGGTATGACCCTGATGAAGGCAAATCCCAGACCTAACCTAGACCTAACATGTGTTATCCTCTAAAATACTCATCGAAACCAGGTTTAATTGACTGTCTCAGTGTGGTACCACATTACTACGTGATCGAAACAAGAAAAAACCCAAGATCTGTTCAAGATGTATGTGAAGAATGCGAAAGTATGAGACTGGTGGGGGCAAATCCTAGACGTAACCTAGACTTAACATGTGTTATCCTCTTAAATATTGATCGAAATCAGGATTAATCGACTGTTTCAGTGTGGTACCACATTACTAAGTGATCCAAACCAGAAAAGCCCAGGATCTGTTCAACAAGTATGTAAAAAATGCGAAAATATGACCCTGATGAGGGCAAATCCCAGGCCTAACCTAGACCTAACGTGCGTTATCCTCTAAAATATTTATCAAGACCAGGTTTAATTGACTGTTTCAGTGTGGTACCACATTACTACGTGATGCAAACCAGTGGAAGCCTAGGATCTGGCCAACAAGAATGAGAAATATACGAAAGTATGAGCCTGATGAGAGCAAATCCCAGTTTTAACCTAGACCTAACATGTCCTATCCTCTAAAATATCGATCGAAACCAGGTTTAATTGACTGTTTCAGTGTGGTACCACTTTACTACGTGATCCAAAGCAGAAGAAACCATCGATCAGGACAACATGTATTTTAAAACTGCGAAAGTATGAGACTGATGAGGGCAAATCCCAGACCTAACCTAGACCTAACATGTGTTATCCTCTAAAATATAAATCGAAACCAGGTTAATGGTCTGTTTCAGTGAGGTACCACATTACTACGTGATCGAAACAAGAAAAAACCCAGGATCAGTTCAAGAAGTATGTGAAGAATGCGAAAGTATGAGACTGATGAGGGCAAACCCTAGACCTAACCTAGACCTAACATGCGTTATCCTCTAAAATATTTATCAAGACCAGGTTTAATTGACTGTTTCAGTGTGGTACCACATTACTACGTGATCCAAAGCAGAAAAAAACCTCGCTCAGGTCAACATGTATGTTAAAACTGCGAAAGTATGACCCTGATGAGGGCAAATCCCTGGCCTAACCTAGACCTAACTTTCGCTATCCTCTAAAATATTGATCGAAACCAGGTTTAATGGACTGTTTCAGTGTGGTACCACATTAGTTCGTGATCCAAACCTGAAAAAGCCAGGGATCTGTTCAAGATGTATGTGAAGAATGCGAAAGTATGAGACTGATGAGGGCAAATCCCTGGCCTAACCTAGACCTAACATGCGCTATCCTCTAAAATATTAATCGAAACCAGGTTTAATCGACTGTTTCGGTGTGGTACCACATTACTACGTGATCGAAACAAGAAAAAACCCAGGATCTGTTCAAGATGTATGTGAAGAATGCGAAAGTATGAGACTGATGAGGGCAAATCCCTGGCCTAACCTAGACCTAACATGCGCTATCCTCTAAAATATTAATCGAAACCAGGTTTAATCGACTGTTTCAGTGTGGTACCACATTACTACGTGATCGAAACAAGAAAAAACCCAGGATCTGTTCAAGATGTATGTGAAGAATGCGAAAGTATGAGACTGATGAGGGCAAATCCTAGACCTAACCTAGACCTAACATGCGTTATCCTCAAAAATATTGATCGTTACCAGGTTTAGTCGCCTGTTTCCGTGTGGTACCACATTACTACGTGATCCAAAGTAGAATAAACCCAGGATCTGTTCAACAAGTATGTGAAGAATGCGAAAGTATGAATCTGATGGGGGCAAATGCCAGGCCTAACCTAGACCTAACATGCCTAATCATCTAAGATACTCATCGAAACCAGGTTTAATCGACTGTTTCAGTGTGGTACCACATTACTACGTGATCCAAACCAGAAAAAACCCAGGATATGGCCATCATGTATGCGAAAAATGTGAAAGTATGACCCTGATGTGGCAAATCCCTGGCCTATCCTAGACCTAACATGCGTTATCCTCTAAAATATTGATCGAAACCAGGTTTAATGGACTGTTTCAGTGTGGTGCCACATTACTACGTGATCCAAACTAGAATAAACCCAGGATCTGGCCAACATGTATGTGAAGAATGCCAAAGTATGAATCTGATGGGGGCAAATCCCAGGCCTAACCTAGACCAAACAGGCCTAATCATCTAAGATATTGATCGAAACCAGGATTAATCGACTGTTTCAGTGTGGTATCACATTACTACGTGATCCAAACCAGAGAAAACCCAGGATCTGGCCAACATGTATGCGAAAAATGTGAAAGTATGACCCTGAAGTGGGCAAATCCCTGGCCTAACCTAGACCTAACATGCGTTATCCTCTAAAATATTGATCGAAACCCGGTTTAATGGACTGTTTCAGTGTGGTACCACATTACTACGTCGTCCAAACCAGAAAAACTCAGGATCTGTTCAACAAGTAAGCGAAGAATGCGAAGGTATGAATCAGATGTGGGCATATCCCAGGCCTAACCTAGACATAACATGCGTTATCCTCTAATATATTGATCGAAACCAGGTTCAATGGACTGTTTCAGTGTGGTACCACATTACTACGTGATACAAACCAGAAAAAGCCCAGGATCTGGCCATCAGGTATGAGAAATATGCGAAAGTACGAGACAGATGAGGGCAAATCCCAGACCTAACCGAGAAATAACCGGCGCCATCCTCTAAAATATTAATCGCAACCAGGTTTAATTGACTGTTTCGGTGTGGAGCCACATTACTACATGATCTAAACCAGAAAAAGCCCAGGATCTTGTCAACAAGTATGCGAAAAATGCGAATGCGCGAGCCTGATGAGAACAAATCACAGACCTAACCTAGACCTAACATGAATTATTCTCTAAAATAATAATGGCAACCAGGTTTTATTGACTGTTTCGGTGTGGTACCGCATTACTACGTGATCCAAACCAGAAAAAACCCAGGATCTGGCCATCATGTATGCGAAAAATGTGAAAGTATGACCCTGATGTGGCAAATCCCTGGCCTAACCTAGACCTAACATGCGTTATCCTCTAAAATATTGATCGAAACCAGGATTAATCGACTGCTTCAGTGTGGTACCACATTACTACGTGATCCAAACCAGAGAAAACCCAGGATCTGGCCAACATGTATGCGAAAAATGTGAAAGTATGACCCTGATGTGGGCAAATCCCTGGCCTAACCTAGACCTAACATGCGTTATCCTCTAAAATATTGATCGAAACCCGGTTTAATGGACTGTTTCAGTGTGGTACCACATTACTACGTCGTCCAAACCAGAAAAACTCAGGATCTGTTCAACAAGTAAGTGAAGAATGCGAAGGTATGAATCAGATGTGGGCAAATCCCAGGCCTAACCTAGACATAACATGCGTTATCCTCTAATATATTGATCGAAACCAGGTTCAATGGACTGTTTCAGTGTGGTCCCACATTACTACGTGACCCAAACCAGAAAAAACCCAGGATCCGTTCAACAAGTATGTGAAGAATGCGAAAGTACGAGCCAGATGAGGGCAAATACCAGAACTAAACCAGACATAACCAGCGTTATCCTCTAAAATACTAATCAGAACCTGCTTTTATTGACTGTTACAGTGTGTTACCACATTACTACGTGATCCAAACCAGAAAAAGCCCAGGATCTGGCCAACAAGTATGCGAGAAATGCGAAATTACGTGCCAGATGAGGGCAAATCCCAGACTTAACCGAGATATAACCGGCGTTATCCTCTAAAATATTAATCGCAACCAGGTTTAATTGACTGTTTCGGTGTGGTACCGCATTACTACGTTATCCAAACCAGAAAAAGCCCAGGATCTGGCCAACAAGTATGCGAAAAATGCGAAAGTACGAGCCAGATGAGGGCAAATCCCAGACCTAACCCAGACATAACCGGCGTTATCCTTTAAAATATTAATCGGAACCAGGTTTAATTGACTGCTTCGGTGTGGTACCGCATTACTACGTGATCCAAGCCAGAAAGAGCCCAGCATCTTGCTAACAAGTAGGCGAAATATGCGAAGGTACGAGCCAGATGAGGGCAAATCCCAGACCTAACCGAGAAATAACCGGCGCTATCCTCTAAAATATTAATCGCAACCAAGTTTAATTGACTGTCTGAGTGTGGTCCCACATTACTACTTGGTCCAAGCCAGAAAAAGGCCAGGATCTGGTCACCAAGTATGCGAGAAATCCCAAAGTATGAGCCAGATGGTTGCAAGTACCGGAACTAACCCAAACATAACCAGCGTTATCCTCCAAAAAATTAATCGCAACCAGGTTTAATTGACTGTTTCAGTGTGAGACCACATTACTGCGTGGTCCAAACCAGAAAAAGCCCAGGATCTTGCCAACAAGTAAGCGTAAAATGCGAAAGTACGAGCCAGATAATGGCAAATACCAGACCTAACCCAGACGTAGCCGGCGTTATCCTGTAAAATATTGATCGGAACCAGGTTTATTTGACTGTTACAGTGTGGCACCACATTACTACGTGGTCCAAACCAGAAAAAGCCCAGGATCTTGCCAACAAATAGGCGAAAAATGCGAAGGTACGAGCCAGATGAGGGAAAATCCCAGACCTAACCGAGACATAGCCGGCGTTATCCTGTAAAATATTAATCGGAACCAGGTTTATTTGACTGCTTCAGTGTGGAACCACATTACTACGTGGTCCAAGCATGAAAAAGTCCAGGGTCTTGCCAACAAGTAGGCGAAAAATGCGAAGGTACGACCCAGATGATTGCAAATACCAGAACTAAACCAGACATAACCAGCGTTATCCTCTAAAATACTAATCGGAACCAGCTTTTATTGACTGTTTCAGTGTGGTACCGCATTACTACGAATCCAAACCAGAAAAAGCCCAGGATCTGGCCAACAAGTATGCGAGAAATGCGAAAATTCGAGCCAGATGCCGGCAAATCCCAGACCTGACAGAGACATAACCGGCGTTATCGTCTAAAATATTAATCGCAACCAGGTTTAATTGACTGTTTCGGTGTGGAACCACATTACTACGTGTTCTAAACCAGAAAAAGCCCAGGATCTGGCCAACAAGTATGCGAGAAATGCGAAAGTACGAGCCAGATGAGGGCAAATCCCAGACCTAACCCAGACATAACCGGCGTTATCCTTTAAAATATTAATCGGAACCAGGTTTAATTGACTGCTTCGGTGTGGTACCGCATTACTACGTGATCCAAGCCAGAAAGAGCCCAGCATCTTGCTAACAAGTAGGCGAAATATGCGAAGGTACGAGCCAGATGAGGGCAAATCCCAGACCTAACCGAGAAATAACCGGCGCTATCCTCTAAAATATTAATCGCAACCAAGTTTAATTGACTGTCTGAGTGTGGTCCCACATTACTACTTGGTCCAAGCCAGAAAAAGGCCAGGATCTGGTCACCAAGTATGCGAGAAATCCCAAAGTATGAGCCAGATGGTTGCAAGTACCGGAACTAACCCAAACATAACCAGCGTTATCCTCCAAAAAATTAATCGCAACCAGGTTTAATTGACTGTTTCAGTGTGAGACCACATTACTGCGTGGTCCAAACCAGAAAAAGCCCAGGATCTTGCCAACAAGTAAGCGTAAAATGCGAAAGTACGAGCCAGATAATGGCAAATACCAGACCTAACCCAGACGTAGCCGGCGTTATCCTGTAAAATATTGATCGGAACCAGGTTTATTTGACTGTTACAGTGTGGCACCACATTACTACGTGGTCCAAACCAGAAAAAGCCCAGGATCTTGCCAACAAATAGGCGAAAAATGCGAAGGTACGAGCCAGATGAGGGAAAATCCCAGACCTAACCGAGACATAGCCGGCGTTATCCTGTAAAATATTAATCGGAACCAGGTTTATTTGACTGCTTCAGTGTGGAACCACATTACTACGTGGTCCAAGCACGAAAAAGTCCAGGGTCTTGCCAACAAGTAGGCGAAAAATGCGAAGGTACGACCCAGATGATTGCAAATACCAGAACTAAACCAGACATAACCAGCGTTATCCTCTAAAATACTAATCGGAACCAGCTTTTATTGACTGTTTCAGTGTGGTACCGCATTACTACGAATCCAAACCAGAAAAAGCCCAGGATCTGGCCAACAAGTATGCGAGAAATGCGAAAATTCGAGCCAGATGCCGGCAAATCCCAGACCTGACAGAGACATAACCGGCGTTATCGTCTAAAATATTAATCGCAACCAGGTTTAATTGACTGTTTCGGTGTGGAACCACATTACTACGTGTTCTAAACCAGAAAAAGCCCAGGATCTGGCCAACAAGTATGCGAGAAATGCGAAAGTACGAGCCAGATGAGGGCAAATCCCAGACCTAACCCAGACATAACCGGCGTTATCCTCTAAAATATTAATCGCAACCGGGTTTAATTGACTGTTAAGGTGTGGTACCGCATTACTACCTGATCCAAACCAGAAAAAGCCCAGGATCTTGCCACAAGTTGGCGAAAAATGCGAAGGTACGAGCCAGAAGATTGCAAATACCAGAACTAAACCAGACATAACCAGCGTTATCCTCTAAAATACTAATCGGAACCAGGTTTATTTGACTGTTTCAGTGTGGTACCACATTACTACGTGGTCCAAGCATGAAAAAGGCCTGGATCTGGCCAACAAGTATGCGAAAAATGCGAAATTACGAGCCAGATGAGGGAAAATCCCAAACCTAACGGAGACATAACCGGCGTTATCCCCTAAAATATTAATCGCCACCAGGTTGAATTGACTGCTTCGGTGTGGTACCGCATTACTACGTCATCCATACCAGAAAAAGCCCAGGATCTTGCCAAGAAGTATGCGAAAAATGCGGAGGTACGAGCCAGATGAGGGAAAATCCCAGACCTAACCGAGACATAGCCGGCGTTATACTGTAAAATATTAATCGGAACCAGGTTTATTTGACTGTTTCAGTGTGGTACCACATTACTACGTGGTCCAAGCATGAAAAAGGCCAGGATCTGGCCAAAAAGTATGCGAAAAATGCGAAATTACGAGCCAGATGACTGCAAATCCCAGACCTGACCGTGACATAACTGGCGTTAATGTCTAAAATATTAATCGCAACCAGGTTTAATTGGCTGTTTCGGTGTGGAACCACATTACTACGTGATCTAAACCAGAAAAAGCCCAGGATCTGGCCAACAAGTATGCGAGAAATGCGAAAGTACGAGCCAGATGAGGGCAAATCCCAGACCTAACCCAGACATAACCGGCGTTATCCTCTAAAATATTAATCGCAACCGGGTTTAATTGACTGTTTCGGTGTGGAACCACATTACGACGGGATACAAACCAGAAAAAGCCCTGAATATGGCCATCAAGAATGCGAGAAATGCGAAAGAATGAGCCAGATGAGGTCAAATCCCAGACCTAACCGTGACATAACCGGCGTTATCCTATAAAATATTAATCGCCACCAGGTTGAATTGACTGCTTCGGTGTGGAACCTCATTACTACGGGATCCAAACCAGAAAAAACCCAGGATCTGCCCAACAAGTATGCGAAAAACGACAAAGTATGTGCCAGATGATTGCAAATACCAGAACTAACCCAGACGTAACCTGCGTTATCCTCTAAAATACTATTCGGAACCAGGTTTAATTGACTGTTAAGGTGTGGTACCGCAATACTACCTGATCCAAACCTGAAAAAGCCCAGGATCTTGCCACAAGTAGGCGAAAAATGCGAAGGTACGAGCCAGATGATTGCAAATACCAGAACTAAACCAGACATAACCAGCGTTATCCTCTAAAATACTAATCGGAACCAGGTTTATTTGACTGTTTCAGTGTGGTACCACATTACTACGTGGTCCAAGCATGAAAAAGGCCAGGATCTGGCCAACAAGTATGCGAAAAATGCGAAATTACGAGCCAGATGAGGGAAAATCCCAAACCTAACGGAGACATAACCGGCGTTATCCACTAAAATATTAATCGCCACCAGGTTGAATTGACTGCTTCGGTGTGGTACCGCATTACTACGTGATCCAAACCAGAAAAAGCCCGGGATCTGGCCAACAAGTATGCGAAAATTGCGAACGTATGAGACAGATGATTGCAAATACCAGACCTAACCCAGACATAACCGGCGTTATCCTCTAAAATATTAATCGCAACCAGGTTTAATTGACTGTTTCGGTGTGGAACCACATTACTACATGATCTAAACCAGAAAAAGCCCAGGATCGGGCCAACAAGTATGCGAAAAATGCGAAAGTACGAGCCAGATGAGGGCAAATCCCAGACCTAACCCTGACATTACCGGCGTTATCCTCTAAAATATCAATCGCAACCAGGTTTAATTGACTGTTTCGGTGTGGTACCGCATTACCACGTGATCCAAACCAGAAAAAGGTCAGGATCTTGCCGAGATATATGCGAAAAACGCGAAGGTATGAGCCAGATGAGGGCAAATACCAGACCTAACCCAGATATAGCCGGCGTTATCCTGTAAAATATTAATCGGAACCATGTTTATTTGACTATTTCAGTGTGGTACCACATTACTACGTGGTCCAAGCATGAAAAAGCCCAGGATCTTGCCAACAAGTAGGCGAAAAATGCGAAGGTACGAGCCAGATGATTGCAAATACCAGAACTAAACCAGACATATCCAGCGTTATCCTCTAAAATACTAATCGGAGCCAGCTTTTATTGACTGTTTCAGTGTGGTACCACATTACTACGTGATCCAAACCAGAAAAAGCCCAGGATCTGGCCAACAAGTATGCGAGAAATGCAAAAGTACGCGCCAGATGAGGGCAAATCCCAGACCTAACCGAGACATAACCGGCGTTATCCTCCAAAGTATTAATCGCAACCAGGTTTAATTGACAGTTTCAGTGTGATACCACATTACTACGTGGTCCAAGCCAGAAAAAGGCCAGGATCTAGCCAACAAGTATGCAAAAATGCGAAAATACGAGCCAGATGACGGCAAATCCGAGACCTAACCGAGACATAGCCGGCGTTATCCTGTAAAATATTAATCGGAACCAGGTTTATTTGACTGTTTCAGTGTGGTACCACATTACTACGTGGTCCAAGCATGAAAAAGGCCAGGATCTTGCCAACAAGTAGGCGAAAAATGCGAAGGTACGAGCCAGATGGGGAGGGGGCGACGGGTCCCCGCCGTTCTGCTTGTTGGAGCGCGGTCGGGGATTCGTCGCCGTGGACTGGGGGGGAGTCGCTGTGGTGGGGTGCTACATTTCGCCCCGTAGCGGTCACGCTGCGTTCGAGCTGTACTTGGCCGAGGTCGCGGCATGCGTGCAGCGCTACGCGGCCCGGCCGGTGCTGGTCCTGGGGGATTTTAATGCCAAGTCGGTGGCTTGGGGATCCCCCAGGTCCTCCGTTCGCGGCGGGATCCTGGGCGATTGGGCGGCGGGGCTCGACCTCCGGATATTGAACCGGGGGTCGGAGCACACATGCGTGCGGCGATATGGGGGGTCCATCGTGGATGTTGGATTCGCGACCCCCAACGCCGTGCGCATGGTGTCGGGTTGGCACGTGGTCGCGGGGGCAGAGACACTCTCCGATCACCGGTACATCCGGATGGAGGTCTCTGCCGCCGCGAGTGCATCCCGACACGGCCGCCTGCGTGGCACCCCACCACGCCGCTGGGCGCTTCGGCGCCTGGACAAAGACGCTCTGATGGCAGCTGCCCTCGCTGCAACTTGGCCGCAGGGAGCGGCCGAGTTGCCGAGCATAGAGGAGGAGGTCGCCCGGCTCGGAGCATTGGTCGCGGGTATTTGCGACGCGGCGATGCCTCGGGTCGGGCGGGCTTCTCCTCGCCGGGCGGTGTACTGGTGGTCGGACGCGATCGCGGAGTTGCGAGTCGCGACTGTCCGCGCCCGACGCCAGTACACCCGCGCGCGCCGTCGTCAACGTACAGGCGACGGCTTGGCGCGAGCGAGGGCAGCTGATGACCTGTATGGAGCATACCGCGTGGCGCGGGTTGCTCTGCAGGTCGCCATCAAACGGGCCAAGACAAAGGCATGGAAGGAGCTCCTCCAGACCCTTGATGACGATCCATGGGGGCGCCCATATAAGGTGGTGCTGAATAAGCTCCGCCCGTGGGCGCCCCCCGTCACCGAGGGTCTTGACCCCCGGCTGCTGGAGGACGTGGTCAATACACTCTTCCCAATTGGGGAGAGGGGACCGCGTCCTCCGGCGGCGGCGGCTGTCCCAGTGGAGTGGACGGCCGAGCTGGGGGTCACGCAGGAGGAGCTGGCAGCGGCCATCAGACGGCTCGGGGTTCGTAACACGGCCCCGGGTCCGGATGGTGTGCCCGGCCGGGTTTGGGTCTTGACCCAGGGCGTCCTTGGGGCCGACCTCAGGCGGTTGTTCGACCGCTGCCTGAGGGACGGGCGATTCCCCCCCAGTTGGAAGGTGGCGAGGATGGTCCTCCTCCGGAAGGAGGGTCGGCCCGCGGAGTCTCCCTCCGCATACCGGCCCATTTGTCTCCTCGACGAGGTGGGCAAGCTCTTCGAGCGTGTGATTGCTGCCCGCCTCGTCGAGCACCTGTCGCGGGGTGATCCCGGTCTGGCCGACTGCCAGTTCGGTTTCCGGGGGGGCCGATCGACTATCGACGCGATAGGTCGTGTGAGGGCCCTCTCGGAGGCGGCCGTCTCCCGGGGAGGGGTGGCATTGGCAATATCCTTGGATATTGCCAATGCCTTTAACACCCTCCCCTGGGAAGAGATAAGGAGGGGACTCGAATATCATCGAATCCCCCCTTGTCTCAGGGCGGTCGTCGGGGATTATCTCCGCGGCAGGTGGATCGAGTATCCGGGTCGGGATGGTGATATGCGGAGGGAGGTGTACTGCGGTGTTCCGCAGGGGTCGGTCCTCGGGCCACTCCTGTGGAACATCGCGTACGACTCGGTGTTGCGGGCCGGCCTCCCCGACGGCGTCAGCACGGTGTGTTATGCGGATGACACACTGGTGCTGGCCGTCGGGGCGCACTGGGGGAGGGCCATGCGTCGCGCGGAGGAGGGGTCGCAACGCGTCGTCGACCGGATCAGGGCGATGGGGATGACGGTGGCGGTCCATAAGACCGAGGTGATTGCGTTTCATTCACCTCGGCAGGATCCGCCACCCCCTCTGATTCGGGTGGGTGGGGCTGACATCGAGGTGAAGCCCCAGATCAGGTATCTAGGGCTGATCCTCGATAGCCACTGGCGTTTCGAGAAGCATTTCCGCTGCCTGGTCCCCCGGTTGGAAAGGATGGTTGCGGCTCTGGGCCGGATCCTGCCCAACCTGGGGGGCCCGGCGGGCCGAGTTCGTCGCCTCTATGTGGCAATGGTCCAGTCGGTGGCCCTATACGGGGCCCCCGTCTGGGCGGACGACCTGGCTGCCTCCCGGCGCAGCATGACTATGCTGCGTCGGGTGCAGAGGCGCATGGCGCTCAGGGTCGTCCGCGGGTATCGGACCATGTCACATGAGGCGGCGACGGTTCTAGCGGGGATGCCGCCCATGGACCTGCTCGCGCGGTCGCACGCGGTGATGTACCGGCACCGCGTCGAACGTCGCGCGGGGGTGGGGGCGGTCCCGGGCGGGCAGGAACCTGCTTGGGGCGATTTGAAGCGCCAGGCACGGCAGTCCGTGTTGCTCGCGTGGCAGGAGCGGCTGGCTCTGCCAACCGCGGGGCACCGGACTGTCGGGGCTGTTCGGCCACTCCTGAAGGAGTGGCTGGACAGAGGCCATGGCAGCCTCACCTACCGGCTGGCACAGGTATTTTCCGGGCATGGCAGATTCGGAAGATACCTGTGCCGGATAGGGAAGGAGCCGACGGCGCGTTGCTGCCACTGCGACGCTCAGCAGGACACGGCGGATCATACCCTGGAGGTATGCCCCGCGTGGGAGGGGGAGTGCCGTGTCCTGGTCGGCGTCGTCGGGCGGGATGTCTCGCTGCCGGGCGTGGTGCGCGCCATGCTCGGCAGCGAGGAGAAGTGGAGGGCCGTGGCCTCCTTCTGCGAGAACGTAATGTTGCAGAAGGAGGCCGCGGGGAGGGAGCGCGAGATTCAGCGGCGCGCTGAAGCTCGCGCTCGTGCGGTGGCCCGAGGTCGTCGCCCGGTCGCGAGGCGTCGCGGGCGGCCGCCTCGGCGTGGCGGATGACCTAGGCTGGGAGGGGGGTCCTGAGGGGACCCTCCTCCCGCCAGGCGGCGCCGGGTCGGACCGGTTGGGGGTAGGAGTGCCTCCCCCTACCGGACCGACGCAAGGGGAGGCACCCTCGGCGGTCTGGTGCGGTCATGAACGCCCGGCCGCCGAGGGGTGGAAACGGGGTCGCGGGCGGTTGCGAGTTGGGGCTCGCAGCCGCCACTAAACGCGGCCCCGGGAAGGATAGCGGCGGGATGGAGTGGCCCCGTCCCGCCGCTATGAGGCAGTGTGTCTACTGGGGGGACCGATTGTCCCCCCGGGAGATGGGCGCGGAAGCGCGGGCACGGGGAGGATACCGGAAGAATGCTTCGAGCGATTCCCGGTATCCTCCCAAAGCGTGCCGATGGGTCACCGTGGGGTTTTTAGTGGGTAGGTCCCGCGCCTATCGTTGTACGGGCGCGGGGAATCCCACACACCCCTCCCACCTCTCCCCAAGGAGGTGGGAGGGAGTCTTTCGAAGATTTTCCCCACGACAAAAAAAAAAAAAAAAAAAAAAAAAAGGTACGAGCCAGATGACGGCAAATCCCAGACCTAACCGAGACATAACCGGCGTTATCCTCTAAAATATTAATCGCAACCAGGTTTAATTCACTGTTTCGGTGTGGTACCACATTACTACGTTATCCAAACCAGAAAAAGCCCAGGATCTGGCCAACAAGTATGCGAAAAATGCGAAAGTACGAGCCAGATGAGGGCAAATCCCAGACCTAACCCAGACATAACCGGCGTTATCCTCTAAAATATTAATCGGAACCAGGTTTAATTGACTGCTTCGGTGTGGTACCGCATTACTACGTGATCCAAGCCAGAAAGAGCCCAGGATCTTGCCAACAAGTAGGCGAAAAATGCGAAGGTACGAGCCAGATGACGACAAATCCCAGACCTAACCGAGACATAACCGGCGTTATCCTCCAAAGTATTAATCGCAACCAGGTTTAATTGACAGTTTCAGTGTGATACCACATTACTACGTGGTCCAAGCCAGAAAAAGGCCAGGATCTAGCCAACAAGTATGCAAAAATGCGAAAATACGAGCCAGATGACGGCAAATCCCAGACCTAACCGAGACATAACCGGCGTTATCCTCTAAAATATTAATCGCAACCAGGTTTAATTCACTGTTTCGGTGTGGTACCACATTACTACGTGATCCAAACCAGAAAAAGGCCAGGATCTGGCCAACAAGTAAGCGAAAAATGCGAAAGCACGAGCCAGATAATGGCAAATACGAGACCTAACCCAGACATAGCCGGCGCTATCCTGTAAAATATTGATCGGAACCAGGTTTATTTGACAGTTTCAGTGTGGCACCACATTACTACGTGGTCCAAACCAGAAAAAGCCCAGGATCTTGCCAACAAGTAAGCGTAGAATGCGAAAGTACGAGCCAGATAATGGCAAATACCAGACCTAACCCAGACGTAGCCGGCGTTATCCTGTAAAATATTGATCAGAACCAGGTTTATTTGACTGTTACAGTGTGGCACCACATTACTACGTGGTCCAAACCAGAAAAAGCCCAGGATCTTGCCAACAAATAGGCGAAAAATGCGAAGGTACGAGCCAGATGAGGGAAAATCCCAGACCTAACCGAGACATAGCCGGCGTTATCCTGTAAAATATTAATCGGAACCAGGTTTATTTGACTGCTTCAGTGTGGAACCACATTACTACGTGGTCCAAGCATGAAAAAGACCAGGATCTTGCCAACAAGTAGGCGAAAAATGCGAAGGTACGACCCAGATGATTGCAAATACCAGAACTAAACCAGACATAACCAGCGTTATCCTCTAAAATACTAATCGGAACCAGCTTTTATTGACTGTTTCAGTGTGGTACCGCATTACTACGAATCCAAACCAGAAAAAGCCCAGGATCTGGCCAACAAGTATGCGAGAAATGCGAAAATTGGAGCCAGATGACGGCAAATCCCAGACCTGACAGAGACATAACCGGCGTTATCGTCTAAAATATTAATCGCAACCAGGTTTAATTGACTGATTCGGTGTGGAACCACATTACTACGTGTTCTAAACCAGAAAAAGCCCAGGATCTGGCCAACAAGTATGCGAGAAATGCGAAAGTACGAGCCAGATGAGGGCACATCCCAGACCTAACCCAGACATATCCGGCGTTATCCTCTAAAATATTAACCGCAACCGGGTTTAATTGACTGTTAAGGTGTGGTACCGCATAACTACCTGATCCAAACCAGAAAAAGCCCAGGATCTTGCCACAAGTTGGCGAAAAATGCGGAGGTACGAGCCAGATGAGGGAAAATCCCAGACCTAACCGAGACATAGCCGGCGTTATCCTGTAAAATATTAATCGGAACCAGGTTTATTTGACCGTTTCAGTGTGGTACCACATTACTACGTGGTCCAAGCATGAAAAAGGCCAGGATCTGGCCATCAAGTATGCGAAAAATGCGAAATTACGAGCCAGATGACTGCAAATCCCAGACCTGACCGTGACATAACTGGCGTTAATGTCTAAAATATTAATCGCAACCAGGTTTAATTGACTGTTTCGGTGTGGAACCACATTACTACGTGATCTAAACCAGAAAAAGCCCAGGATCTGGCCAACAAGTATGCGAGAAATGCGAAAGTACGAGCCAGATGAGGGCAAATCCCAGACCTAACCCAGACATAACCGGCGTTATCCTCTAAAATATTAATCGCAACCGGGTTTAATTGACTGTTTCGGTGTGGAACCACATTACGACGGGATACAAACCAGAAAAAGCACTGAATCTGGCCGACAAGTATGCGAGAAATGCGAGAGAATGAGCCAGATCAGGTCAAATCCCAGACCTAACCGTGACATAACCGGCGTTATCCTCTAAAATATTAATCGCCACCAGGTTTAATTGACTGCTTCGGTGTGGAACCTCATTACTACGGGATCCAAACCAGAAAAACCCCAGGATCTGCCCAACAAGTATGCGAAAAACGCGAAAGTATGTGCCAGATGATTGCAAATACCAGAACTAACCCAGACGTAACCTGCGTTATCCTCTAAAATACTATTCGGAACCAGGTTTAATTGACTGTTAAGGTGTGGTACCGCATTACTACCTGATCCAAACCAGAAAAAGCCCAGGATCTTGCCACAAGTAGGCGAAAAATGCGAAGGTACGAGCCAGATGATTGCAAATACCAGAACTAAACCAGACATAACCAGCGTTATCTTCTAAAATACTAATCGGAACCAGGTTTATTTGACTGTTTCAGTGTGGTACCACATTACTACGTGGTCCAAGCATGAAAAAGGCCAGGATCTGGCCAACAAGTATGCGAAAAATGCGAAATTACGAGCCGGATGAGGGAAAATCCCAAACCTAACGGAGACATAACCGCCGTTATCCTCTAAAATATTAATCGCCACCTGGTTGAATTGACTGCTTCGGTGTGGTACCGCATTACTACGTGATCCAAACCAGAAAAAGCCCAGGATCTGGCCAACAAGTATGCGAAAAATGCGAAATTACGAGCCAGATGAGGGAAAATCCCAAACCTAACGGAGACATAACCGGCGTTATCCCCTAAAATATTAATCGCCACCAGGTTGAATTGACTGCTTCGGTGTGGTACCGCATTACTACGTGATCCAAACCAGAAAAAGCCCAGGATCTTGCCAAGAAGTATGCGAAAAATGCGGAGGTACGAGCCAGATGAGGGAAAATCCCAGACCTAACCGAGACATAGCCGGCGTTATCCTGTAAAATATTAATCGGAACCAGGTTCATTTGACTGTTTCAGTGTGGTACCACATTACTACGTTATCCAAACCAGAAAAAGCCCAGGATCTGGCCAACAAGTATGCGAAAAATGCGAAAGTACGAGCCAGATGAGGGCAAATCCCAGACCTAACCCAGACATAACCGGCGTTATCCTCTAAAATATTAATCGGAACCAGGTTTAATTGACTGCTTCGGTGTGGTACCGCATTACTACGTGATCCAAGCCAGAAAGAGCCCAGGATCTTGCCAACAAGTAGGCGAAAAATGCGAAGGTACGAGCCAGATGACGACAAATCCCAGACCTAACCGAGACATAACCGGCGTTATCCTCCAAAGTATTAATCGCAACCAGGTTTAATTGACAGTTTCAGTGTGATACCACATTACTACGTGGTCCAAGCCAGAAAAAGGCCAGGATCTAGCCAACAAGTATGCAAAAATGCGAAAATACGAGCCAGATGACGGCAAATCCCAGACCTAACCGAGACATAACCGGCGTTATCCTCTAAAATATTAATCGCAACCAGGTTTAATTCACTGTTTCGGTGTGGTACCACATTGCTACGTGATCCAAACCAGAAAAAGGCCAGGATCTGGCCAACAAGTAAGCGAAAAATGCGAAAACACGAGCCAGATAATGGCAAATACGAGACCTAACCCAGACATAGCCGGCGCTATCCTGTAAAATATTGATCGGAACCAGGTTTATTTGACTGTTTCAGTGTGGCACTACATTACTACGTGGTCCAAACCAGAAAAAGCCCAGGATCTTGCCAACAAGTAAGCGTAGAATGCGAAAGTACGAGCCAGATAATGGCAAATACCAGACCTAACCCAGACGTAGCCGGCGTTATCCTGTAAAATATTGATCAGAACCAGGTTTATTTGACTGTTACAGTGTGGCACCACATTACTACGTGGTCCAAACCAGAAAAAGCCCAGGATCTTGCCAACAAATAGGCGAAAAATGCGAAGGTACGAGCCAGATGAGGGAAAATCCCAGACCTAACCGAGACATAGCCGGCGTTATCCTGTAAAATATTAATCGGAACCAGGTTTATTTGACTGCTCCAGTGTGGAACCACATTACTACGTGGTCCAAGCATGAAAAAGCCCAGGATCTTGCCAACAAGTAGGCGAAAAATGCGAAGGTACGACCCAGATGATTGCAAATACCAGAACTAAACCAGACATAACCAGCGTTATCCTCTAAAATACTAATCGGAACCAGCTTTTATTGACTGTTTCAGTGTGGTACCGCATTACTACGAATCCAAACCAGAAAAAGCCCAGGATCTGGCCAACAAGTATGCGAGAAATGCGAAAATTGGAGCCAGATGACGGCAAATCCCAGACCTGACAGAGACATAACCGGCGTTATCGTCTAAAATATTAATCGCAACCAGGTTTAATTGACTGATTCGGTGTGGAACCACATTACTACGTGTTCTAAACCAGAAAAAGCCCAGGATCTGGCCAACAAGTATGCGAGAAATGCGAAAGTACGAGCCAGATGAGGGCAAATCCCAGACCTAACCCAGACATAACCGGCGTTATCCTCTAAAATATTAATCGCAACCGGGTTTAATTGACTGTTAAGGTGTGGTACCGCATAACTACCTGATCCAAACCAGAAAAAGCCCAGGATCTTGCCACAAGTTGGCGAAAAATGCGGAGGTACGAGCCAGATGAGGGAAAATCCCAGACCTAACCGAGACATAGCCGGCGTTATCCTGTAAAATATTAATCGGAACCAGGTTTATTTGACTGTTTCAGTGTGGTACCACATTACTACGTGGTCCAAGCATGAAAAAGGCCAGGATCTGGCCAACAAGTATGCGAAAAATGCAAAATTACGAGCCAGATGAGGGAAAATCCCAAACCTAACGGAGCCATAACCGGCGTTATCCCCTAAAATATTAATCGCCACCAGGTTGAATTGACTGCTTCGGTGTGGTACCGCATTACTACGTGATCCAAACCAGAAAAAGCCCAGGATCTTGCCAACAAGTATGCGAAAAATGCGGAGGTACGAGCCAGATGAGGGAAAATCCCAGACCTAACCGAGACATAGCCGGCGTTATCCTGTAAAATATTAATCGGAACCAGGTTTATTTGACTGTTTCAGTGGTACCACATTACTACGTGGTCCAAGCATGAAAAAGGCCAGGATCTGGCCATCAAGTATGCGAAAAATGCGAAATTACGAGCCAGATGACTGCAAATCCCAGACCTGACCGTGACATAACTGGCGTTAATGTCTAAAATATTAATCGCAACCAGGTTTAATTGACTGTTTCGGTGTGGAACCACATTACTACGTGATCTAAACCAGAAAAAGCCCAGGATCTGGCCAACAAGTATGCGAGAAATGCGAAAGTACGAGCCAGATGAGGGCAAATCCCAGACCTAACCCAGACATAACCGGCGTTATCCTCTAAAATATTAATCGCAACCGGGTTTAATTGACTGTTTCGGTGTGGAACCACATTACGACGGGATACAAACCAGAAAAAGCACTGAATCTGGCCGACAAGTATGCGAGAAATGCGAGAGAATGAGCCAGATGAGGTCAAATCCCAGACCTAACCGTGACATAACCGGCGTTATCCTCTAAAATATTAATCGCCACCAGGTTGAATTGACTGCTTCGGTGTGGAACCTCATTACTACGGGATCCAAACCAGAAAAACCCCAGGATCTGCCCAACAAGTATGCGAAAAACGCGAAAGTATGTGCCAGATGATTGCAAATACCAGAACTAACCCAGACGTAACCTGCGTTATCCTCTAAAATACTATTCGGAACCAGGTTTAATTGACTGTTAAGGTGTGGTACCGCATTACTACCTGATCCAAACCAGAAAAAGCCCAGGATCTTGCCACAAGTAGGCGAAAAATGCGAAGGTACGAGCCAGATGATTGCAAATACCAGAACTAAACCAGACATAACCAGCGTTATCTTCTAAAATACTAATCGGAACCAGGTTTATTTGACTGTTTCAGTGTGGTACCACATTACTACGTGGTCCAAGCATGAAAAAGGCCAGGATCTGGCCAACAAGTATGCGAAAAATGCGAAATTACGAGCCGGATGAGGGAAAATCCCAAACCTAACGGAGACATAACCGGCGTTATCCCCTAAAATATTAATCGCCACCAGGTTGAATTGACTGCTTCGGTGTGGTAACGCATTACTACGTCATCCATACCAGAAAAAGCCCAGGATCTTGCCAAGAAGTATGCGAAAAATGCGGAGGTACGAGCCAGATGAGGGAAAATCCCAGACCTAACCGAGACATAGCCGGCGTTATACTGTAAAATATTAATCGGAACCAGGTTTATTTGACTGTTTCAGTGTGGTACCACATTACTACGTGGTCCAAGCATGAAAAAGGCCAGGATCTGGCCAAAAAGTATGCGAAAAATGCGAAATTACGAGCCAGATGACTGCAAATCCCAGACCTGACCGTGACATAACTGGCGTTAATGTCTAAAATATTAATCGCAACCAGGTTTAATTGGCTGTTTCGGTGTGGAACCACATTACTACGTGATCTAAACCAGAAAAAGCCCAGGATCTGGCCAACAAGTATGCGAGAAATGCGAAAGTACGAGCCAGATGAGGGCAAATCCCAGACCTAACCCAGACATAACCGGCGTTATCCTCTAAAATATTAATCGCAACCGGGTTTAATTGACTGTTTCGGTGTGGAACCACATTACGACGGGATACAAACCAGAAAAAGCCCTGAATATGGCCATCAAGAATGCGAGAAATGCGAAAGAATGAGCCAGATGAGGTCAAATCCCAGACCTAACCGTGACATAACCGGCGTTATCCTATAAAATATTAATCGCCACCAGGTTGAATTGACTGCTTCGGTGTGGAACCTCATTACTACGGGATCCAAACCAGAAAAAACCCAGGATCTGCCCAACAAGTATGCGAAAAACGACAAAGTATGTGCCAGATGATTGCAAATACCAGAACTAACCCAGACGTAACCTGCGTTATCCTCTAAAATACTATTCGGAACCAGGTTTAATTGACTGTTAAGGTGTGGTACCGCAATACTACCTGATCCAAACCTGAAAAAGCCCAGGATCTTGCCACAAGTAGGCGAAAAATGCGAAGGTACGAGCCAGATGATTGCAAATACCAGAACTAAACCAGACATAACCAGCGTTATCTTCTAAAATACTAATCGGAACCAGGTTTATTTGACTGTTTCAGTGTGGTACCACATTACTACGTGGTCCAAGCATGAAAAAGGCCAGGATCTGGCCAACAAGTATGCGAAAAATGCGAAATTACGAGCCGGATGAGGGAAAATCCCAAACCTAACGGAGACATAACCGGCGTTATCCCCTAAAATATTAATCGCCACCAGGTTGAATTGACTGCTTCGGTGTGGTAACGCATTACTACGTCATCCATACCAGAAAAAGCCCAGGATCTTGCCAAGAAGTATGCGAAAAATGCGGAGGTACGAGCCAGATGAGGGAAAATCCCAGACCTAACCGAGACATAGCCGGCGTTATACTGTAAAATATTAATCGGAACCAGGTTTATTTGACTGTTTCAGTGTGGTACCACATTACTACGTGGTCCAAGCATGAAAAAGGCCAGGATCTGGCCAAAAAGTATGCGAAAAATGCGAAATTACGAGCCAGATGACTGCAAATCCCAGACCTGACCGTGACATAACTGGCGTTAATGTCTAAAATATTAATCGCAACCAGGTTTAATTGGCTGTTTCGGTGTGGAACCACATTACTACGTGATCTAAACCAGAAAAAGCCCAGGATCTGGCCAACAAGTATGCGAGAAATGCGAAAGTACGAGTCAGATGAGGGCAAATCCCAGACCTAACCCAGACATAACCGGCGTTATCCTCTAAAATATTAATCGCAACCGGGTTTAATTGACTGTTTCGGTGTGGAACCACATTACTACATGATCTAAACCAGAAAAAGCCCAGGATCGGGCCAACAAGTATGCGAAAAATGCGAAAGTACGAGCCAGATGAGGGCAAATCCCAGACCTAACCCTGACATTACCGGCGTTATCCTCTAAAATATCAATCGCAACCAGGTTTAATTGACTGTTTCGGTGTGGTACCGCATTACCACGTGATCCAAACCAGAAAAAGGTCAGGATCTTGCCGAGATATATGCGAAAAACGCGAAGGTATGAGCCAGATGAGGGCAAATACCAGACCTAACCCAGATATAGCCGGCGTTATCCTGTAAAATATTAATCGGAACCATGTTTATTTGACTATTTCAGTGTGGTACCACATTACTACGTGGTCCAAGCATGAAAAAGCCCAGGATCTTGCCAACAAGTAGGCGAAAAATGCGAAGGTACGAGCCAGATGATTGCAAATACCAGAACTAAACCAGACATATCCAGCGTTATCCTCTAAAATACTAATCGGAGCCAGCTTTTATTGACTGTTTCAGTGTGGTACCACATTACTACGTGATCCAAACCAGAAAAAGCCCAGGATCTGGCCAACAAGTATGCGAGAAATGCAAAAGTACGCGCCAGATGAGGGCAAATCCCAGACCTAACCGAGACATAACCGGCGTTATCCTCCAAAGTATTAATCGCAACCAGGTTTAATTGACAGTTTCAGTGTGATACCACATTACTACGTGGTCCAAGCCAGAAAAAGGCCAGGATCTAGCCAACAAGTATGCAAAAATGCGAAAATACGAGCCAGATGACGGCAAATCCGAGACCTAACCGAGACATAGCCGGCGTTATCCTGTAAAATATTAATCGGAACCAGGTTTATTTGACTGTTTCAGTGTGGTACCACATTACTACGTGGTCCAAGCATGAAAAAGGCCAGGATCTTGCCAACAAGTAGGCGAAAAATGCGAAGGTACGAGCCAGATGGGGAGGGGGCGACGGGTCCCCGCCGTTCTCCTTGTTGGAGCGCGGTCGGGGATTCGTCGCCGTGGACTGGGGGGGAGTCGCTGTGGTGGGGTGCTACATTTCGCCCCGTAGCGGTCACGCTGCGTTCGAGCTGTACTTGGCCGAGGTCGCGGCATGCGTGCAGCGCTACGCGGCCCGGCCGGTGCTGGTCCTGGGGGATTTTAATGCCAAGTCGGTGGCTTGGGGATCCCCCAGGTCCTCCGTTCGCGGCGGGATCCTGGGCGATTGGGCGGCGGGGCTCGACCTCCGGATATTGAACCGGGGGTCGGAGCACACATGCGTGCGGCGATATGGGGGGTCCATCGTGGATGTTGGATTCGCGACCCCCAACGCCGTGCGCATGGTGTCGGGTTGGCACGTGGTCGCGGGGGCAGAGACACTCTCCGATCACCGGTACATCCGGATGGAGGTCTCTGCCGCCGCGAGTGCATCCCGACACGGCCGCCTGCGTGGCACCCCACCACGCCGCTGGGCGCTTCGGCGCCTGGACAAAGACGCTCTGATGGCAGCTGCCCTCGCTGCAACTTGGCCGCAGGGAGCGGCCGAGTTGCCGAGCATAGAGGAGGAGGTCGCCCGGCTCGGAGCATTGGTCGCGGGTATTTGCGACGCGGCGATGCCTCGGGTCGGGCGGGCTTCTCCTCGCCGGGCGGTGTACTGGTGGTCGGACGCGATCGCGGAGTTGCGAGTCGCGACTGTCCGCGCCCGACGCCAGTACACCCGCGCGCGCCGTCGTCAACGTACAGGCGACGGCTTGGCGCGAGCGAGGGCAGCTGATGACCTGTATGGAGCATACCGCGTGGCGCGGGTTGCTCTGCAGGTCGCCATCAAACGGGCCAAGACAAAGGCATGGAAGGAGCTCCTCCAGACCCTTGATGACGATCCATGGGGGCGCCCATATAAGGTGGTGCTGAATAAGCTCCGCCCGTGGGCGCCCCCCGTCACCGAGGGTCTTGACCCCCGGCTGCTGGAGGACGTGGTCAATACACTCTTCCCAATTGGGGAGAGGGGACCGCGTCCTCCGGCGGCGGCGGCTGTCCCAGTGGAGTGGACGGCCGAGCTGGGGGTCACGCAGGAGGAGCTGGCAGCGGCCATCAGACGGCTCGGGGTTCGTAACACGGCCCCGGGTCCGGATGGTGTGCCCGGCCGGGTTTGGGTCTTGACCCAGGGCGTCCTTGGGGCCGACCTCAGGCGGTTGTTCGACCGCTGCCTGAGGGACGGGCGATTCCCCCCCAGTTGGAAGGTGGCGAGGATGGTCCTCCTCCGGAAGGAGGGTCGGCCCGCGGAGTCTCCCTCCGCATACCGGCCCATTTGTCTCCTCGACGAGGTGGGCAAGCTCTTCGAGCGTGTGATTGCTGCCCGCCTCGTCGAGCACCTGTCGCGGGGTGATCCCGGTCTGGCCGACTGCCAGTTCGGTTTCCGGGGGGGCCGATCGACTATCGACGCGATAGGTCGTGTGAGGGCCCTCTCGGAGGCGGCCGTCTCCCGGGGAGGGGTGGCATTGGCAATATCCTTGGATATTGCCAATGCCTTTAACACCCTCCCCTGGGAAGAGATAAGGAGGGGACTCGAATATCATCGAATCCCCCCTTGTCTCAGGGCGGTCGTCGGGGATTATCTCCGCGGCAGGTGGATCGAGTATCCGGGTCGGGATGGTGATATGCGGAGGGAGGTGTACTGCGGTGTTCCGCAGGGGTCGGTCCTCGGGCCACTCCTGTGGAACATCGCGTACGACTCGGTGTTGCGGGCCGGCCTCCCCGACGGCGTCAGCACGGTGTGTTATGCGGATGACACACTGGTGCTGGCCGTCGGGGCGCACTGGGGGAGGGCCATGCGTCGCGCGGAGGAGGGGTCGCAACGCGTCGTCGACCGGATCAGGGCGATGGGGATGACGGTGGCGGTCCATAAGACCGAGGTGATTGCGTTTCATTCACCTCGGCAGGATCCGCCACCCCCTCTGATTCGGGTGGGTGGGGCTGACATCGAGGTGAAGCCCCAGATCAGGTATCTAGGGCTGATCCTCGATAGCCACTGGCGTTTCGAGAAGCATTTCCGCTGCCTGGTCCCCCGGTTGGAAAGGATGGTTGCGGCTCTGGGCCGGATCCTGCCCAACCTGGGGGGCCCGGCGGGCCGAGTTCGTCGCCTCTATGTGGCAATGGTCCAGTCGGTGGCCCTATACGGGGCCCCCGTCTGGGCGGACGACCTGGCTGCCTCCCGGCGCAGCATGACTATGCTGCGTCGGGTGCAGAGGCGCATGGCGCTCAGGGTCGTCCGCGGGTATCGGACCATGTCACATGAGGCGGCGACGGTTCTAGCGGGGATGCCGCCCATGGACCTGCTCGCGCGGTCGCACGCGGTGATGTACCGGCACCGCGTCGACCGTCGCGCGGGGGTGGGGGCGGTCCCGGGCGGGCAGGAACCTGCTTGGGGCGATTTGAAGCGCCAGGCACGGCAGTCCGTGTTGCTCGCGTGGCAGGAGCGGCTGGCTCTGCCAACCGCGGGGCACCGGACTGTCGGGGCTGTTCGGCCACTCCTGAAGGAGTGGCTGGACAGAGGCCATGGCAGCCTCACCTACCGGCTGGCACAGGTATTTTCCGGGCATGGCAGATTCGGAAGATACCTGTGCCGGATAGGGAAGGAGCCGACGGCGCGTTGCTGCCACTGCGACGCTCAGCAGGACACGGCGGATCATACCCTGGAGGTATGCCCCGCGTGGGAGGGGGAGTGCCGTGTCCTGGTCGGCGTCGTCGGGCGGGATGTCTCGCTGCCGGGCGTGGTGCGCGCCATGCTCGGCAGCGAGGAGAAGTGGAGGGCCGTGGCCTCCTTCTGCGAGAACGTAATGTTGCAGAAGGAGGCCGCGGGGAGGGAGCGCGAGATTCAGCGGCGCGCTGAAGCTCGCGCTCGTGCGGTGGCCCGAGGTCGTCGCCCGGTCGCGAGGCGTCGCGGGCGGCCGCCTCGGCGTGGCGGATGACCTAGGCTGGGAGGGGGGTCCTGAGGGGACCCTCCTCCCGCCAGGCGGCGCCGGGTCGGACCGGTTGGGGGTAGGAGTGCCTCCCCCTACCGGACCGACGCAAGGGGAGGCACCCTCGGCGGTCTGGTGCGGTCATGAACGCCCGGCCGCCGAGGGGTGGAAACGGGGTCGCGGGCGGTTGCGAGTTGGGGCTCGCAGCCGCCACTAAACGCGGCCCCGGGAAGGATAGCGGCGGGATGGAGTGGCCCCGTCCCGCCGCTATGAGGCAGTGTGTCTACTGGGGGGACCGATTGTCCCCCCGGGAGATGGGCGCGGAAGCGCGGGCACGGGGAGGATACCGGAAGAATGCTTCGAGCGATTCCCGGTATCCTCCCAAAGCGTGCCGATGGGTCACCGTGGGGTTTTTAGTGGGTAGGTCCCGCGCCTGTCGTTGTACGGGCGCGGGGAATCCCACACACCCCTCCCACCTCTCCCCAAGGAGGTGGGAGGGAGTCTTTCGAAGATTTTCCCCACGACAAAAAAAAAAAAAAAAAAAAAAAAAAGGTACGAGCCAGATGACGGCAAATCCCAGACCTAACCGAGACATAACCGGCGTTATCCTCTAAAATATTAATCGCAACCAGGTTTAATTCACTGTTTCGGTGTGGTACCACATTACTACGTTATCCAAACCAGAAAAAGCCCAGGATCTGGCCAACAAGTATGCGAAAAATGCGAAAGTACGAGCCAGATGAGGGCAAATCCCAGACCTAACCCAGACATAACCGGCGTTATCCTCTAAAATATTAATCGGAACCAGGTTTAATTGACTGCTTCGGTGTGGTACCGCATTACTACGTGATCCAAGCCAGAAAGAGCCCAGGATCTTGCCAACAAGTAGGCGAAAAATGCGAAGGTACGAGCCAGATGACGACAAATCCCAGACCTAACCGAGACATAACCGGCGTTATCCTCCAAAGTATTAATCGCAACCAGGTTTAATTGACAGTTTCAGTGTGATACCACATTACTACGTGGTCCAAGCCAGAAAAAGGCCAGGATCTAGCCAACAAGTATGCAAAAATGCGAAAATACGAGCCAGATGACGGCAAATCCCAGACCTAACCGAGACATAACCGGCGTTATCCTCTAAAATATTAATCGCAACCAGGTTTAATTCACTGTTTCGGTGTGGTACCACATTACTACGTGATCCAAACCAGAAAAAGGCCAGGATCTGGCCAACAAGTAAGCGAAAAATGCGAAAGCACGAGCCAGATAATGGCAAATACGAGACCTAACCCAGACATAGCCGGCGCTATCCTGTAAAATATTGATCGGAACCAGGTTTATTTGACAGTTTCAGTGTGGCACCACATTACTACGTGGTCCAAACCAGAAAAAGCCCAGGATCTTGCCAACAAGTAAGCGTAGAATGCGAAAGTACGAGCCAGATAATGGCAAATACCAGACCTAACCCAGACGTAGCCGGCGTTATCCTGTAAAATATTGATCAGAACCAGGTTTATTTGACTGTTACAGTGTGGCACCACATTACTACGTGGTCCAAACCAGAAAAAGCCCAGGATCTTGCCAACAAATAGGCGAAAAATGCGAAGGTACGAGCCAGATGAGGGAAAATCCCAGACCTAACCGAGACATAGCCGGCGTTATCCTGTAAAATATTAATCGGAACCAGGTTTATTTGACTGCTTCAGTGTGGAACCACATTACTACGTGGTCCAAGCATGAAAAAGACCAGGATCTTGCCAACAAGTAGGCGAAAAATGCGAAGGTACGACCCAGATGATTGCAAATACCAGAACTAAACCAGACATAACCAGCGTTATCCTCTAAAATACTAATCGGAACCAGCTTTTATTGACTGTTTCAGTGTGGTACCGCATTACTACGAATCCAAACCAGAAAAAGCCCAGGATCTGGCCAACAAGTATGCGAGAAATGCGAAAATTGGAGCCAGATGACGGCAAATCCCAGACCTGACAGAGACATAACCGGCGTTATCGTCTAAAATATTAATCGCAACCAGGTTTAATTGACTGATTCGGTGTGGAACCACATTACTACGTGTTCTAAACCAGAAAAAGCCCAGGATCTGGCCAACAAGTATGCGAGAAATGCGAAAGTACGAGCCAGATGAGGGCACATCCCAGACCTAACCCAGACATATCCGGCGTTATCCTCTAAAATATTAACCGCAACCGGGTTTAATTGACTGTTAAGGTGTGGTACCGCATAACTACCTGATCCAAACCAGAAAAAGCCCAGGATCTTGCCACAAGTTGGCGAAAAATGCGGAGGTACGAGCCAGATGAGGGAAAATCCCAGACCTAACCGAGACATAGCCGGCGTTATCCTGTAAAATATTAATCGGAACCAGGTTTATTTGACCGTTTCAGTGTGGTACCACATTACTACGTGGTCCAAGCATGAAAAAGGCCAGGATCTGGCCATCAAGTATGCGAAAAATGCGAAATTACGAGCCAGATGACTGCAAATCCCAGACCTGACCGTGACATAACTGGCGTTAATGTCTAAAATATTAATCGCAACCAGGTTTAATTGACTGTTTCGGTGTGGAACCACATTACTACGTGATCTAAACCAGAAAAAGCCCAGGATCTGGCCAACAAGTATGCGAGAAATGCGAAAGTACGAGCCAGATGAGGGCAAATCCCAGACCTAACCCAGACATAACCGGCGTTATCCTCTAAAATATTAATCGCAACCGGGTTTAATTGACTGTTTCGGTGTGGAACCACATTACGACGGGATACAAACCAGAAAAAGCACTGAATCTGGCCGACAAGTATGCGAGAAATGCGAGAGAATGAGCCAGATCAGGTCAAATCCCAGACCTAACCGTGACATAACCGGCGTTATCCTCTAAAATATTAATCGCCACCAGGTTTAATTGACTGCTTCGGTGTGGAACCTCATTACTACGGGATCCAAACCAGAAAAACCCCAGGATCTGCCCAACAAGTATGCGAAAAACGCGAAAGTATGTGCCAGATGATTGCAAATACCAGAACTAACCCAGACGTAACCTGCGTTATCCTCTAAAATACTATTCGGAACCAGGTTTAATTGACTGTTAAGGTGTGGTACCGCATTACTACCTGATCCAAACCAGAAAAAGCCCAGGATCTTGCCACAAGTAGGCGAAAAATGCGAAGGTACGAGCCAGATGATTGCAAATACCAGAACTAAACCAGACATAACCAGCGTTATCTTCTAAAATACTAATCGGAACCAGGTTTATTTGACTGTTTCAGTGTGGTACCACATTACTACGTGGTCCAAGCATGAAAAAGGCCAGGATCTGGCCAACAAGTATGCGAAAAATGCGAAATTACGAGCCGGATGAGGGAAAATCCCAAACCTAACGGAGACATAACCGCCGTTATCCTCTAAAATATTAATCGCCACCTGGTTGAATTGACTGCTTCGGTGTGGTACCGCATTACTACGTGATCCAAACCAGAAAAAGCCCAGGATCTGGCCAACAAGTATGCGAAAAATGCGAAATTACGAGCCAGATGAGGGAAAATCCCAAACCTAACGGAGACATAACCGGCGTTATCCCCTAAAATATTAATCGCCACCAGGTTGAATTGACTGCTTCGGTGTGGTACCGCATTACTACGTGATCCAAACCAGAAAAAGCCCAGGATCTTGCCAAGAAGTATGCGAAAAATGCGGAGGTACGAGCCAGATGAGGGAAAATCCCAGACCTAACCGAGACATAGCCGGCGTTATCCTGTAAAATATTAATCGGAACCAGGTTCATTTGACTGTTTCAGTGTGGTACCACATTACTACGTTATCCAAACCAGAAAAAGCCCAGGATCTGGCCAACAAGTATGCGAAAAATGCGAAAGTACGAGCCAGATGAGGGCAAATCCCAGACCTAACCCAGACATAACCGGCGTTATCCTCTAAAATATTAATCGGAACCAGGTTTAATTGACTGCTTCGGTGTGGTACCGCATTACTACGTGATCCAAGCCAGAAAGAGCCCAGGATCTTGCCAACAAGTAGGCGAAAAATGCGAAGGTACGAGCCAGATGACGACAAATCCCAGACCTAACCGAGACATAACCGGCGTTATCCTCCAAAGTATTAATCGCAACCAGGTTTAATTGACAGTTTCAGTGTGATACCACATTACTACGTGGTCCAAGCCAGAAAAAGGCCAGGATCTAGCCAACAAGTATGCAAAAATGCGAAAATACGAGCCAGATGACGGCAAATCCCAGACCTAACCGAGACATAACCGGCGTTATCCTCTAAAATATTAATCGCAACCAGGTTTAATTCACTGTTTCGGTGTGGTACCACATTGCTACGTGATCCAAACCAGAAAAAGGCCAGGATCTGGCCAACAAGTAAGCGAAAAATGCGAAAGCACGAGCCAGATAATGGCAAATACGAGACCTAACCCAGACATAGCCGGCGCTATCCTGTAAAATATTGATCGGAACCAGGTTTATTTGACTGTTTCAGTGTGGCACCACATTACTACGTGGTCCAAACCAGAAAAAGCCCAGGATCTTGCCAACAAGTAAGCGTAGAATGCGAAAGTACGAGCCAGATAATGGCAAATACCAGACCTAACCCAGACGTAGCCGGCGTTATCCTGTAAAATATTGATCAGAACCAGGTTTATTTGACTGTTACAGTGTGGCACCACATTACTACGTGGTCCAAACCAGAAAAAGCCCAGGATCTTGCCAACAAATAGGCGAAAAATGCGAAGGTACGAGCCAGATGAGGGAAAATCCCAGACCTAACCGAGACATAGCCGGCGTTATCCTGTAAAATATTAATCGGAACCAGGTTTATTTGACTGCTTCAGTGTGGAACCACATTACTACGTGGTCCAAGCATGAAAAAGCCCAGGATCTTGCCAACAAGTAGGCGAAAAATGCGAAGGTACGACCCAGATGATTGCAAATACCAGAACTAAACCAGACATAACCAGCGTTATCCTCTAAAATACTAATCGGAACCAGCTTTTATTGACTGTTTCAGTGTGGTACCGCATTACTACGAATCCAAACCAGAAAAAGCCCAGGATCTGGCCAACAAGTATGCGAGAAATGCGAAAATTGGAGCCAGATGACGGCAAATCCCAGACCTGACAGAGACATAACCGGCGTTATCGTCTAAAATATTAATCGCAACCAGGTTTAATTGACTGATTCGGTGTGGAACCACATTACTACGTGTTCTAAACCAGAAAAAGCCCAGGATCTGGCCAACAAGTATGCGAGAAATGCGAAAGTACGAGCCAGATGAGGGCAAATCCCAGACCTAACCCAGACATAACCGGCGTTATCCTCTAAAATATTAATCGCAACCGGGTTTAATTGACTGTTAAGGTGTGGTACCGCATAACTACCTGATCCAAACCAGAAAAAGCCCAGGATCTTGCCACAAGTTGGCGAAAAATGCGGAGGTACGAGCCAGATGAGGGAAAATCCCAGACCTAACCGAGACATAGCCGGCGTTATCCTGTAAAATATTAATCGGAACCAGGTTTATTTGACTGTTTCAGTGTGGTACCACATTACTACGTGGTCCAAGCATGAAAAAGGCCAGGATCTGGCCAACAAGTATGCGAAAAATGCAAAATTACGAGCCAGATGAGGGAAAATCCCAAACCTAACGGAGCCATAACCGGCGTTATCCCCTAAAATATTAATCGCCACCAGGTTGAATTGACTGCTTCGGTGTGGTACCGCATTACTACGTGATCCAAACCAGAAAAAGCCCAGGATCTTGCCAACAAGTATGCGAAAAATGCGGAGGTACGAGCCAGATGAGGGAAAATCCCAGACCTAACCGAGACATAGCCGGCGTTATCCTGTAAAATATTAATCGGAACCAGGTTTATTTGACTGTTTCAGTGTGGTACCACATTACTACGTGGTCCAAGCATGAAAAAGCCCAGGATCTGGCCAACAAGTATGCGAGAAATGCGAAAGTACGAGCCAGATGAGGGCAAATCCCAGACCTAACCCAGACATAACCGGCGTTATCCTCTAAAATATTAATCGCAACCGGGTTTAATTGACTGTTTCGGTGTGGAACCACATTACGACGGGATACAAACCAGAAAAAGCACTGAATCTGGCCGACAAGTATGCGAGAAATGCGAGAGAATGAGCCAGATGAGGTCAAATCCCAGACCTAACCGTGACATAACCGGCGTTATCCTCTAAAATATTAATCGCCACCAGGTTGAATTGACTGCTTCGGTGTGGAACCTCATTACTACGGGATCCAAACCAGAAAAACCCCAGGATCTGCCCAACAAGTATGCGAAAAACGCGAAAGTATGTGCCAGATGATTGCAAATACCAGAACTAACCCAGACGTAACCTGCGTTATCCTCTAAAATACTATTCGGAACCAGGTTTAATTGACTGTTAAGGTGTGGTACCGCATTACTACCTGATCCAAACCAGAAAAAGCCCAGGATCTTGCCACAAGTAGGCGAAAAATGCGAAGGTACGAGCCAGATGATTGCAAATACCAGAACTAAACCAGACATAACCAGCGTTATCTTCTAAAATACTAATCGGAACCAGGTTTATTTGACTGTTTCAGTGTGGTACCACATTACTACGTGGTCCAAGCATGAAAAAGGCCAGGATCTGGCCAACAAGTATGCGAAAAATGCGAAATTACGAGCCGGATGAGGGAAAATCCCAAACCTAACGGAGACATAACCGCCGTTATCCTCTAAAATATTAATCGCCACCAGGTTGAATTGACTGCTTCGGTGTGGTACCGCATTACTACGTGATCCAAACCAGAAAAAGCCCAGGATCTGGCCAACAAGTATGCGAAAAATGCGAAATTACGAGCCAGATGAGGGAAAATCCCAAACCTAACGGAGACATAACCGGCGTTATCCCCTAAAATATTAATCGCCACCAGGTTGAATTGACTGCTTCGGTGTGGTACCGCATTACTACGTGATCCAAACCAGAAAAAGCCCAGGATCTTGCCAAGAAGTATGCGAAAAATGCGGAGGTACGAGCCAGATGAGGGAAAATCCCAGACCTAACCGAGACATAGCCGGCGTTATCCTGTAAAATATTAATCGGAACCAGGTTCATTTGACTGTTTCAGTGTGGTACCACATTACTACGTGGTCCAAGCATGAAAAAGGCCAGGATCTGGCCAACAAGTATGCGAAAAATGCGAAATTACGAGCCAGATGACTGCAAATCCCAGACCTGACCGTGACATAACTGGCGTTAATGTCTAAAATATTAATCGCAACCAGGTTTAATTGACTGTTTCGGTGTGGAACCACATTACTACGTGATCTAAACCAGAAAAAGCCCAGGATCTGGCCAACAAGTATGCGAGAAATGCGAAAGTACGAGCCAGATGAGGGCAAATCCCAGACCTAACCCAGACATAACCGGCGTTATCCTCTAAAATATTAATCGCAACCGTGTTTAATTGACTGTTTCGGTGTGGAACCACATTACGACGGGATACAAACCAGAAAAAGCCCTGAATCTGGCCAACAAGTATGCGAGAAATGCGAAAGAATGAGCCAGATGAGGTCAAATCCCAGACCTAACCGTGACATAACCGGCGTTATCCTATAAAATATTAATCGCCACCTGGTTGAATTGACTGCTTCGGTGTGGAACCTCATTACTACGGGATCCAAACCAGAAAAAACCCAGGATCTGCCCAACAAGTATGCGAAAAACGCGAAAGTATGTGCCAGATGATTGCAAATACCAGAACTAACCCAGACGTAACCTGCGTTATCCTCTAAAATACTATTCGGAACCAGGTTTAATTGACTGTTAAGGTGTGGTACCGCATTACTACCTGATCCAAACCAGAAAAAGCCCAGGATCTTGCCACAAGTAGGCGAAAAATGCGAAGGTACGAGCCAGATGATTGCAAATACCAGAACTAAACCAGACATAACCAGCGCTATCCTCTAAAATACTAATCGGAACCAGGTTTATTTGACTGTTTCAGTGTGGTACCACATTACTACGTGGTCCAAGCATGAAAGAGGCCAGGATCTGGCCAACAAGTATGCGAAAAATGCGAAATTACGAGCCAGATGAGGGAAAATCCCAAACCTAACGGAGACATAAGCGGCGTTATCCACTAAAATATTAATCGCCACCAGGTTGAATTGACTGCTTCGGTGTGGTACCGCATTACTGCGTGATCCAAACCAGAAAAAGCCCAGGATCTTGTCAACAAGTATGCGAAAAATGCGGAGGTACGAGCCAGATGAGGGAAAATCCCAGACCTAACCGAGACATAGCCGGCGATATCATGTAAAATATTAATCGGAACCATGTTTATTTGACTGTTTCAGTGTGGTACCACATTACTAGGTGTTCCACGCATGAAAAAGCCCCGGATCTTGCTAACAAGTAGGCGAAAAATGCGAAGGTACGAGCCAGATGATTGCAAATACCAGGGCTAAACCAGACATAACCAGCGTTATCCTCTAAAATACTAATCGGAACCAGCTTTTATTGACTGTTTCAGTGTGATACCACATTACTACGTGATCCAAACCAGAAAAAGCCCGGGATCTGGCCAACAAGTATGCGAGAAATGCGAAAGTACGAGCCAGATGAGGGCAAATCCCAGACCTAACCCAGACATAACCGGCGTTATCCTCTAAAATATTAATCGCAACCGGGTTTAATTGACTGTTAAGGTGTGGTACCGCATAACTACCTGATCCAAACCAGAAAAAGCCCAGGATCTTGCCACAAGTTGGCGAAAAATGCGGAGGTACGAGCCAGATGAGGGAAAATCCCAGACCTAACCGAGACATAGCCGGCGTTATCCTGTAAAATATTAATCGGAACCAGGTTTATTTGACTGTTTCAGTGTGGTACCACATTACTACGTGGTCCAAGCATGAAAAAGGCCAGGATCTGGCCAACAAGTATGCGAAAAATGCAAAATTACGAGCCAGATGAGGGAAAATCCCAAACCTAACGGAGCCATAACCGGCGTTATCCCCTAAAATATTAATCGCCACCAGGTTGAATTGACTGCTTCGGTGTGGTACCGCATTACTACGTGATCCAAACCAGAAAAAGCCCAGGATCTTGCCAACAAGTATGCGAAAAATGCGGAGGTACGAGCCAGATGAGGGAAAATCCCAGACCTAACCGAGACATAGCCGGCGTTATCCTGTAAAATATTAATCGGAACCAGGTTTATTTGACTGTTTCAGTGTGGTACCACATTACTACGTGGTCCAAGCATGAAAAAGCCCAGGATCTGGCCAACAAGTATGCGAGAAATGCGAAAGTACGAGCCAGATGAGGGCAAATCCCAGACCTAACCCAGACATAACCGGCGTTATCCTCTAAAATATTAATCGCAACCGGGTTTAATTGACTGTTTCGGTGTGGAACCACATTACGACGGGATACAAACCAGAAAAAGCACTGAATCTGGCCGACAAGTATGCGAGAAATGCGAGAGAATGAGCCAGATGAGGTCAAATCCCAGACCTAACCGTGACATAACCGGCGTTATCCTCTAAAATATTAATCGCCACCAGGTTGAATTGACTGCTTCGGTGTGGAACCTCATTACTACGGGATCCAAACCAGAAAAACCCCAGGATCTGCCCAACAAGTATGCGAAAAACGCGAAAGTATGTGCCAGATGATTGCAAATACCAGAACTAACCCAGACGTAACCTGCGTTATCCTCTAAAATACTATTCGGAACCAGGTTTAATTGACTGTTAAGGTGTGGTACCGCATTACTACCTGATCCAAACCAGAAAAAGCCCAGGATCTTGCCACAAGTAGGCGAAAAATGCGAAGGTACGAGCCAGATGATTGCAAATACCAGAACTAAACCAGACATAACCAGCGTTATCTTCTAAAATACTAATCGGAACCAGGTTTATTTGACTGTTTCAGTGTGGTACCACATTACTACGTGGTCCAAGCATGAAAAAGGCCAGGATCTGGCCAACAAGTATGCGAAAAATGCGAAATTACGAGCCGGATGAGGGAAAATCCCAAACCTAACGGAGACATAACCGCCGTTATCCTCTAAAATATTAATCGCCACCAGGTTGAATTGACTGCTTCGGTGTGGTACCGCATTACTACGTGATCCAAACCAGAAAAAGCCCAGGATCTGGCCAACAAGTATGCGAAAAATGCGAAATTACGAGCCAGATGAGGGAAAATCCCAAACCTAACGGAGACATAACCGGCGTTATCCCCTAAAATATTAATCGCCACCAGGTTGAATTGACTGCTTCGGTGTGGTACCGCATTACTACGTGATCCAAACCAGAAAAAGCCCAGGATCTTGCCAAGAAGTATGCGAAAAATGCGGAGGTACGAGCCAGATGAGGGAAAATCCCAGACCTAACCGAGACATAGCCGGCGTTATCCTGTAAAATATTAATCGGAACCAGGTTCATTTGACTGTTTCAGTGTGGTACCACATTACTACGTGGTCCAAGCATGAAAAAGGCCAGGATCTGGCCAACAAGTATGCGAAAAATGCGAAATTACGAGCCAGATGACTGCAAATCCCAGACCTGACCGTGACATAACTGGCGTTAATGTCTAAAATATTAATCGCAACCAGGTTTAATTGACTGTTTCGGTGTGGAACCACATTACTACGTGATCTAAACCAGAAAAAGCCCAGGATCTGGCCAACAAGTATGCGAGAAATGCGAAAGTACGAGCCAGATGAGGGCAAATCCCAGACCTAACCCAGACATAACCGGCGTTATCCTCTAAAATATTAATCGCAACCGTGTTTAATTGACTGTTTCGGTGTGGAACCACATTACGACGGGATACAAACCAGAAAAAGCCCTGAATCTGGCCAACAAGTATGCGAGAAATGCGAAAGAATGAGCCAGATGAGGTCAAATCCCAGACCTAACCGTGACATAACCGGCGTTATCCTATAAAATATTAATCGCCACCTGGTTGAATTGACTGCTTCGGTGTGGAACCTCATTACTACGGGATCCAAACCAGAAAAAACCCAGGATCTGCCCAACAAGTATGCGAAAAACGCGAAAGTATGTGCCAGATGATTGCAAATACCAGAACTAACCCAGACGTAACCTGCGTTATCCTCTAAAATACTATTCGGAACCAGGTTTAATTGACTGTTAAGGTGTGGTACCGCATTACTACCTGATCCAAACCAGAAAAAGCCCAGGATCTTGCCACAAGTAGGCGAAAAATGCGAAGGTACGAGCCAGATGATTGCAAATACCAGAACTAAACCAGACATAACCAGCGCTATCCTCTAAAATACTAATCGGAACCAGGTTTATTTGACTGTTTCAGTGTGGTACCACATTACTACGTGGTCCAAGCATGAAAGAGGCCAGGATCTGGCCAACAAGTATGCGAAAAATGCGAAATTACGAGCCAGATGAGGGAAAATCCCAAACCTAACGGAGACATAAGCGGCGTTATCCACTAAAATATTAATCGCCACCAGGTTGAATTGACTGCTTCGGTGTGGTACCGCATTACTGCGTGATCCAAACCAGAAAAAGCCCAGGATCTTGTCAACAAGTATGCGAAAAATGCGGAGGTACGAGCCAGATGAGGGAAAATCCCAGACCTAACCGAGACATAGCCGGCGATATCATGTAAAATATTAATCGGAACCATGTTTATTTGACTGTTTCAGTGTGGTACCACATTACTAGGTGTTCCACGCATGAAAAAGCCCCGGATCTTGCTAACAAGTAGGCGAAAAATGCGAAGGTACGAGCCAGATGATTGCAAATACCAGGGCTAAACCAGACATAACCAGCGTTATCCTCTAAAATACTAATCGGAACCAGCTTTTATTGACTGTTTCAGTGTGATACCACATTACTACGTGATCCAAACCAGAAAAAGCCCGGGATCTGGCCAACAAGTATGCGAAAATTGCGAACGTATGAGACAGATGATTGCAAATACCAGAACTAACCCAGACATAACCAGCGTTATCCTCCAAAATATTAATCGCAACCAGGTTTAATTGACTGTTTCGGTGTGGAGCGTCATTATTACGGGATCCACACCAGAAAGAACCCTGGATCTGGCCAAGAAGTATGCGAAAAACGCGAAAGTATGAGCCAGATGATTGCAAATACCAGAACTAACCCAGACATAACCAGCGTTATCCTCTAAAATACTAATCGGAACCAGCTTTTATTGACTGTTTCAGTGTGATACCACATTACTACGTGTTCCAAACCAGAAAAAGCCCAGGATCTGGCCCACAAGTATGCGAGAAATGCGAAAGTACTAGCCAGATGAGGGCAAATCCCAGACCTAACCCAGACATAACCGGCGTTATCCTCTAAAATATTAATCGCAACCAGGTTTAATTGACTGTGTGGGTGTGGAACCACATTACTACATGACCTAAACCAGAAAAAGCCCAGGATCGGGCCTACAAGTATGCGAAAAATGCGAAAGTACGAGCCAGATGAGGGCAAATCCCAGACCTAACCCAGACATTAGCGGCGTTATCCTCTAAAATATCAATCGCAACCAGGTTTAATTGACTGTTTCGGTGTGGTACCGCATTACTACGTGATCCAAACCAGAAAAAGGTCAGGATCTTGCCGAGATATATGCGAAAAACGCGAAGGTATGAGCCAGATGAGGGCAAATACCAGACCTAACCCAGATATAGCCGGCGTTATCCTGTAAAATATTAATCGGAACCATGTTTATTTGACTATTTCAGTGTGGTACCATATTACTACGTGGTCCAAGCATGAAAAAGCCCAGGATCTTGCCAACAAGTAGGCGAAAAATGCGAAAGTACGAGCCAGATGAGGGCAAATCCCAGACCTAACCCAGACATTACCGGCGTTATCCTCTAAAATATCAATCGCAACCAGGTTTAATTGACTATTTCAGTGTGGTACCATATTACTACGTGGTCCAAGCATGAAAAAGCCCAGGATCTTGCCAACAAGTAGGCGAAAAATGCGAAGGTACGAGCCAGATGATTGCAAATACCAGAACTAAACCAGACATATCCAGCGTTATCCTCTGAAATACTAATCTGAAACTGCTTTTATTGACTGTTTCAGTGTGTTACCACATTACTACGTGATCCAAACCAGAAAAAGCCCAGGATCTGGCCAAAAAGTATGCGAGAAATGCGAAAGTACTAGCCAGATGAGGGCAAATCCCAGAACTAACCGAGACGTAACCGGCGTTATCCTCTAAAATATTAATCGCAACCAGGTTTAATTGACTGTTTCGGCGTGGTACCGCATTACTACGTGATACAGACCAGAAAACGCCAGGATCTGGCCAACAAGTATGTGAAAAATACGAAAGTACGAGACAGATGAGGGCAAATCCCAGACCTAACCGAGAAATAACCGGCGTTATCCTCTAAAATATCAATCGCAACCAGGTTTAATTGACTGTTTCGGTGTGGTACCACATTACTACGTGATCCAATCCAGAAATAGCCCAGGATCTAGCCATGAAGTATGAGAAATATGCGAAAGTATGAGCCTGACGAGGGCAAATCCTAGAACTAACCCAGACCTAACATGCGTTATCCTCTAAAATATTTATCATGACCAGGTTTAATTGATTGTTTCAGTGTGGTCCCACATTACTACGTGATCCAAACCAGAAAAAACCCAGGATCCGTTCAACAAGTATGTGAAGAATGCGAAAGTACGAGCCAGATGAGGGCAAATACCAGAACTAAACCAGACATAACCAGCGTTATCCTCTAAAATACAAATCAGAACCTGCTTTTATTGACTGTTTCAGTGTGTTACCACATTACTACGTGATCCAAACCAGAAAAAGCCCAGGATCTGGCCAACAAGTATGCGAGAAATGCAAAAGTACGTGCCAGATGAGGGCAAATCGCAGACCTAACCGAGACATAACCGGCGTTATCCTCTAAAATATTAATCGCAACCAGGTTTAATTGACTGTTTCGGTGTGGTACCACATTACTACGTTATCCAAACCAGAAAAAGCCCAGGATCTGGCCAACAAGTATGCGAAAAATGCGATAGTACGAGCCAGATGACGGCAAATCCCAGACCTTACCGTGACATAACCGGCGTTATCCTCTAAAATACTAACCGGGACCAGATTTTATTGACTGTCTCAGTGTGGTACCACATTACTACGTGATCCAAACCAGAAAAAGGCCAGGATCTGGCCAACAAGTAAGCGAAAAATGCGAAAGCACGAGCCAGATAATGGCAAATACGAGACCTAACCCAGACATAGCCGGCGTTATCCTGTAAAATATTGATCGGAACCAGGTTTATTTGACTGTTTCAGTGTGGCACCACATTACTACGTGGTCCAAACCAGAAAAAGCCCAGGATCTTGCCAACAAGTAAGCGTAGAATGCGAAAGTACGAGCCAGATAATGGCAAATACCAGACCTAACCCAGACGTAGCCGGCGTTATCCTGTAAAATATTGATCGGAACCCGGTTTATTTGACTGTTACAGTGTGGCACCACATTACTACGTGGTCCAAACCAGAAAAAGCCCAGGATCTTGCCAACAAATAGGCGAAAAATGCGAAGGTACGAGCCAGATGAGGGAAAATCCCAGACCTAACCGAGACATAGCCGGCGTTATCCTGTAAAATATTAATCGGAACCAGGTTTATTTGACTGATTCAGTGTGGAACCACATTACTACGTGGTCCAAGCATGAAAAAGCCCAGGATCTTGCCAACAAGTAGGCGAAAAATGCGAAGGTACTACCCAGATGATTGCAAATACCAGAACTAAACCAGACATAACCAGCGTTATCCTCTAAAATACTAATCGGAACCAGCTTTTATTGACTGTTTCAGTGTGGTACCGCATTACTACGAATCCAAACCAGAAAAAGCCCCGGATCTGGCCAACAAGTATGCGAGAAATGCGAAAATTGGAGCCAGATGACGGCAAATCCCAGACCTGACAGAGACATAACCGGCGTTATCGTCTAAAATATTAATCGCAACCAGGTTTAATTGACTGTTTCGGTGTGGAACCACATTACTACGTGTTCTAAACCAGAAAAAGCCCAGGATCTGGCCAACAAGTATGCGAGAAATGCGAAAGTACGAGCCAGATGAGGGCAAATCCCAGACCTAACCCAGACATAACCGGCGTTATCCTCTAAAATATTAATCGCAACCGGGTTTAATTGACTGTTAAGGTGTGGTACCGCATTACTACCTGATCCAAACCAGAAAAAGCCCAGGATCTTGCCACAAGTTGGCGAAAAATGCGGAGGTACGAGCCAGATGAGGGAAAATCCCAGACCTAACCGAGACATAGCCGGCGTTATCCTGTAAAATATTAATCGGAACCAGGTTTATTTGACTGTTTCAGTGTGGTACCACATTACTACGTGGTCCAAGCATGAAAAAGGCCAGGATCTGGCCAACAAGTATGCGAAAAATGCAAAATTACGAGCCAGATGAGGGAAAATCCCAAACCTAACGGAGACATAACCGGCGTTATCCCCTAAAATATTAATCGCCACCAGGTTGAATTGACTGCTTCGGTGTGGTACCGCATTACTACGTGATCCAAACCAGAAAAAGCCCAGGATCTTGCCACAAGTAGGCGAAAAATGCGAAGGTACGAGCCAGATGATTGCAAATACCAGAACTAAACCAGACATAACCAGCGTTATCCTCTAAAATACTAATCGGAACCAGGTTTATTTGACTGTTTCAGTGTGGTACCACATTACTACGTGGTCCAAGCATGAAAAAGGCCAGGATCTGGCCAAGAAGTATGCGAAAAATGCGAAATTACGAGCCGGATGAGGGAAAATCCCAAACCTAACGGAGACATAACCGCCGTTATCCTGTAAAATATTAATCGCCACCAGGTTGAATTGACTGCTTCGGTGTGGTACCGCATTACTACGTGATCCAAACCAGAAAAAGCCCAGGATCTTGTCAACAAGTATGCGAAAAATGCGGAGGTACGAGCCAGATGAGGGAAAATCCCAGACCTAACCGAGACATAGCCGGCGATATCATGTAAAATATTAATCGGAACCAGGTTTATTTGACTGTTTCAGTGTGGTACCACATTACTAGGTGGTCCAAGCATGAAAAAGCCCCGGATCTTGCTAACAAGTAGGCGAAAAATGCGAAGGTACGAGCCAGATGATTGCAAATACCAGGGCTAAACCAGACATAACCAGCGTTATCCTCTAAAATACTAATCGGAACCAGCTTTTATTGACTGTTTCAGTGTGATACCACATTACTGCGTGATCCAAACCAGAAAAAGCCCGGGATCTGGCCAACAAGTATGCGAAAATTGCGAACGTATGAGACAGATGATTGCAAATACCAGAACTAACCCAGACATAACCAGCGTTATCCTCCAAAATATTAATCGCAACCAGGTTTAATTGACTGTTTCGGTGTGGGGCGTCATTATTACGGGATCCACACCAGAAAGAACCCTGGATCTGGCCAAGAAGTATGCGAAAAACGCGAAAGTATGAGCCAGATGATTGCAAATACCAGAACTAACCCAGACATAACCAGCGTTATCCTCTAAAATACTAATCGGAACCAGCTTTTATTGACTGTTTCAGTGTGACACCACATTACTACGTGATCCAAACCAGAAAAAACCCAGGATCTGGCCAACAAGTATGCGAGAAATGCGGAAGTACTAGGCAGATGAGGGCAAATCCCAGACCTAACCCAGACATAACCGGCGTTATCCTCTAAAATATTAATCGCAACCAGGTTTAATTGACTGTTTCGGTGTGGTACCGCATTACTACGTGATCCAAACCAGAAAAAGGCCAGGATCTTGCCAAGATGTATGCGAAAAACGCGAAGGTATGAGCCAGATGAGGGCAAATACCAGTCCTAACCCAGATATAGCCGGCGTTATCCTGTAAAATATTAATCGGAACCATGTTTATTTGACTATTTCAGTGTGGTACCATATTACTACGTGGTCCAAGCATGAAAAAGCCCAGGATCTTGCCAACAAGTAGGCGAAAAATGCGAAGGTACGAGCCAGATGATTGCAAATACCAGAACTAAACCAGACATATCCAGCGTTATCCTCTAAAATACTAATCGGAACCAGCTTTTATTGACTGTTTCAGTGTGGTACCACATTATTACGTGATCCAAACCAGAAAAAGCCCAGGATCTGAAGAACAAGTATGCGAAAAATGCGAAGGTACGAACCAGATAATTGCAAATACCAGAACTAAACCAGACATAACCAGCGTTATCCTCTGAAATACTAATCTGAAACTGCTTTTATTGACTGTTTCAGTGTGTTACCACATTACTACGTGATCCAAACCAGAAAAAGCCCAGGATCTGGCCAAAAAGTATGCGAGAAATGCGAAAGTACTAGCCAGATGAGGGCAAATCCCAGAACTAACCGAGACATAACCGGCGTTATCCTCTAAAATATTAATCGCAACCAGGTTTAATTGACTGTTTCGGCGTGGTACCGCATTACTACGTGATACAGACCAGAAAACGCCAGGATCTGGCCAACAAGTATGTGAAAAATACGAAAGTACGAGACAGATGAGGGCAAATCCCAGACCTAACCGAGAAATAACCGGCGCTATCCTCTAAAATATTAATCGCAACCAGGTTTAATTGACTGTCTGGGTGTGGTCCCACATTACTACTTGATCCAAGCCAGAAAAAGGCCAGGATCTGGTCACCAAGTATGCGAGAAATCCCAAAGTATGAGCCAGATGGTTGCAAGTACCGGAACTAACCCAAACATAACCAGTGTTATCCTCCAAAAAATTAATCGCAACCAGGTTTAATTGACTGTTTCAGTGTGAGACCACATTACTGCGTGGTCCAAGCCAGAAAAAGGCCAGGATCTGGCCAACAAGTATGAGAAAAATGCGAAAATTCGAGCCAGATGACGGCAAATCCCAGACCTAACCGTGACATAACCGGCGTTATCCTCTAAAATATTAATCGCAACCAGGTTTAATTGACTGTTTCGGTGTGGAACCACATTACTACATGATCTAAACCAGAAAGCCCAGAATCTGGCCAACAAGTATGCGAAAAATGCGAAACTACGAGCCAGATGAGGGCAAATCCCAGACCTAACCCAGACATTACCGGCGTTATCCTCTAAAATATCAATCGCAACCAGGTTTAATTGACTGTTTCGGTGTGGTACCACATTACTACGTGATCCAATCCAGAAATAGCCCAGGATCTAGCCATGAAGTATGAGAAATATGCGAAAGTATGAGCCTGACGAGGGCAAATCCTAGACCTAACCCAGACCTAACATGCGTTATCCTCTAAAATATTTATCATGACCAGGTTTAATTGATTGTTTCAGTGTGGTCCCACATTACTACGTGATCCAAACCAGAAAAAACCCAGGATCCGTTCAACAAGTATGTGAAGAATGCGAAAGTACGAGCCAGATGAGGGCAAATACCAGAACTAAACCAGACATAACCAGCGTTATCCTCTAAAATACTAATCAGAACCTGCTTTTATTGACTGTTTCAGTGTGTTACCACATTACTACGTGATCCAAACCAGAAAAAGCCCAGGATCTGGCCAACAAGTATGCGAGAAATGCAAAAGTACGTGCCAGATGAGGGCAAATCGCAGACCTAACCGAGACATAGCCGGCGTTATCCTGTAAAATATTAATCGGAACCAGGTTTAATTGACTGTTTCGGTGTGGTACCACATTACTACGTGGTCCAAGCATGAAAAAGCCCAGGATCTTGCCAACAAGTAGGCGAAAAATGCGAAGGTACTACCCAGATGATTGCAAATACCAGAACTAAACCAGACATAACCAGCGTTATCCTCTAAAATACTAATCGGAACCAGCTTTTATTGACTGTTTCAGTGTGGTACCGCATTACTACGAATCCAAACCAGAAAAAGCCCCGGATCTGGCCAACAAGTATGCGAGAAATGCGAAAATTGGAGCCAGATGACGGCAAATCCCAGACCTGACAGAGACATAACCGGCGTTATCGTCTAAAATATTAATCGCAACCAGGTTTAATTGACTGTTTCGGTGTGGAACCACATTACTACGTGTTCTAAACCAGAAAAAGCCCAGGATCTGGCCAACAAGTATGCGAGAAATGCGAAAGTACGAGCCAGATGAGGGCAAATCCCAGACCTAACCCAGACATAACCGGCGTTATCCTCTAAAATATTAATCGCAACCGGGTTTAATTGACTGTTAAGGTGTGGTACCGCATTACTACCTGATCCAAACCAGAAAAAGCCCAGGATCTTGCCACAAGTTGGCGAAAAATGCGGAGGTACGAGCCAGATGAGGGAAAATCCCAGACCTAACCGAGACATAGCCGGCGTTATCCTGTAAAATATTAATCGGAACCAGGTTTATTTGACTGTTTCAGTGTGGTACCACATTACTACGTGGTCCAAGCATGAAAAAGGCCAGGATCTGGCCAACAAGTATGCGAAAAATGCAAAATTACGAGCCAGATGAGGGAAAATCCCAAACCTAACGGAGACATAACCGGCGTTATCCCCTAAAATATTAATCGCCACCAGGTTGAATTGACTGCTTCGGTGTGGTACCGCATTACTACGTGATCCAAACCAGAAAAAGCCCAGGATCTTGCCACAAGTAGGCGAAAAATGCGAAGGTACGAGCCAGATGATTGCAAATACCAGAACTAAACCAGACATAACCAGCGTTATCCTCTAAAATACTAATCGGAACCAGGTTTATTTGACTGTTTCAGTGTGGTACCACATTACTACGTGGTCCAAGCATGAAAAAGGCCAGGATCTGGCCAAGAAGTATGCGAAAAATGCGAAATTACGAGCCGGATGAGGGAAAATCCCAAACCTAACGGAGACATAACCGCCGTTATCCTGTAAAATATTAATCGCCACCAGGTTGAATTGACTGCTTCGGTGTGGTACCGCATTACTACGTGATCCAAACCAGAAAAAGCCCAGGATCTTGTCAACAAGTATGCGAAAAATGCGGAGGTACGAGCCAGATGAGGGAAAATCCCAGACCTAACCGAGACATAGCCGGCGATATCATGTAAAATATTAATCGGAACCAGGTTTATTTGACTGTTTCAGTGTGGTACCACATTACTAGGTGGTCCAAGCATGAAAAAGCCCCGGATCTTGCTAACAAGTAGGCGAAAAATGCGAAGGTACGAGCCAGATGATTGCAAATACCAGGGCTAAACCAGACATAACCAGCGTTATCCTCTAAAATACTAATCGGAACCAGCTTTTATTGACTGTTTCAGTGTGATACCACATTACTGCGTGATCCAAACCAGAAAAAGCCCGGGATCTGGCCAACAAGTATGCGAAAATTGCGAACGTATGAGACAGATGATTGCAAATACCAGAACTAACCCAGACATAACCAGCGTTATCCTCCAAAATATTAATCGCAACCAGGTTTAATTGACTGTTTCGGTGTGGGGCGTCATTATTACGGGATCCACACCAGAAAGAACCCTGGATCTGGCCAAGAAGTATGCGAAAAACGCGAAAGTATGAGCCAGATGATTGCAAATACCAGAACTAACCCAGACATAACCAGCGTTATCCTCTAAAATACTAATCGGAACCAGCTTTTATTGACTGTTTCAGTGTGACACCACATTACTACGTGATCCAAACCAGAAAAAACCCAGGATCTGGCCAACAAGTATGCGAGAAATGCGGAAGTACTAGGCAGATGAGGGCAAATCCCAGACCTAACCCAGACATAACCGGCGTTATCCTCTAAAATATTAATCGCAACCAGGTTTAATTGACTGTTTCGGTGTGGTACCGCATTACTACGTGATCCAAACCAGAAAAAGGCCAGGATCTTGCCAAGATGTATGCGAAAAACGCGAAGGTATGAGCCAGATGAGGGCAAATACCAGTCCTAACCCAGACATAGCCGGCGTTATCCTGTAAAATATTAATCGGAACCATGTTTATTTGACTGTTTCAGTGTGGTACCGCATTACTACGTGATCCAAGCCAGAAAAAGCCCAGGATCGTGCCAACAAGTAGGCGAAAAATGCGAAGGTACGAGTCAGATAAGGGCAAATCCCTGACCTAACCGAGACATAACCGGCGTTATCCTCCAAAGTATTAATCGCAACCAGGTTTAATTAACAGTTTCAGTGTGATACCACATTACTACGTGGTCCAAGCCAGAAAGAGGCCAGGATCTAGCGAACAAGTATGCGAAAAATGCGAAAATACGAGCCAGATGACGGCAAATCCCAGACCTTACCGTGACATAACCTGCGTTATCCTCTAAAATACTAACCGGAACCAGATTTTATTGACTGTCTCAGTGTGTTACCACATTACTACGTGATCCAAACCAGAAAAAGGCCAGGATCTGGCCAACAAGTAAGCGAAAAATGCGAAAGTACGAGCCAGATGATGGCAAATACCAGACCTAACCCAGGCATAGCCGGCGTTATCCTGTAAAATATGGATCGGCACCAGGTTTATTTGACTGTTTCAGTGTGGCACCACATTACTACGTGGTCCAAACCAGAAAAAGCCCAGGATCTTGCCAACAAATACGCGAAAAATGCGAAATTACGAGCCAGATGACGGGAAATCCCAGACCTTACCGTGACATAATCGGCGTTATCCTCTAAAATACTAACCGGAACCAGATTTTATTGACTGTCTCAGTGTGGTACCGCATTACTACCTGATCCAAACCAGAAAAAGCCCAGGATCTTGCCACAAGTAGGGGAAAAATGCGAAGATACGAGCCAGATGATAGCAAATACCAGAACTAAACCAGGCATAACCAGCGTTTTCCTCTAAAATACTAATCGGTACCAGCTTGTATTGCCTGTTTCAGTGTGGTACCACATTGTTACGTGATCCAAAACAGAAAAAGCCCAGGATCTGGCCAACAAGTATGCGAGAAATGCGAAAATTCGAGCCAGATGACGGCAAATCCCAGACCTGACCGTGACATAACCGGCGTTATCGTCTAAAATATTAATCGCAACCAAGTTTAATTGACTGTTTCGGTGTGGAACCACATTACTCCATGATCTAAACCAGAAAAAGCCCTGGATCTGGCCAACAAGTATGCGAATAATGCGAAAGTACGAGCCAGATGAGGGCAAATCCCAGACCTAACCCAGACATAACCGTCGTTATCCTCTAAAATATTAATCGCAACCAGGTTTAATTGACTGTATCGGTGTGGTACCGCATTACTGCGTGATCCAAACCAGAGAAAGGCCAGGATCTTGCCAAGATGTATGCGAAAAACGCGAAAGTATGAGCCAGATGAGGGCAAATACCAGAGCTAACCCAGACATAGCCTGCGTTATCCTCTAAAATATTTATCAAGACCAGGTTTAATTGAGTGTTTCAGTGTGGTACCACATTACTACGTGAACCGAACCAGAAAAATCCCAGGATCCGTTCAACAAGTATGTGAAGAATGCGAAAGTGTGAGTCTGATGAGTGAAAATCCCAGGGCTAACCTAGACCTAACATGCGTTATCCTCTAAAATATTGATCCAAACCAGGTTTAATGGACTGTTTCAGTGTGGTACCACTTTACTACGTGATCCAAAGCAGAAACAACCCTCGATCAGGTCAACATGTATGTTAAAGCTGCGAAAGTATGACCCTGATGAGGGCAAATCCCAGGCCTAATCTAGACCTAACATGCGTTGTCCTCTAAAATATTGATGGAAACCAGGTTTAATTGACTGTTTCAGTGTTGTACTTCATTACTACGTGATGCAATCCAGAAAAGGCCCAGGATCTAGCCATAAAGTATGAGATATATGCGAAAGAATGAGCCTGATGAGAGCAAATCCCAGGCTTAACCTAGACCTAACATGCGTTATCCTCTAAAATATTTATCAAGACCAGGTTTAATTGAGTGTTTCAGTGTGGTACCACATTACTACGTGAACCGAACCAGAAAAATCCCAGGATCCGTTCAACAAGTATGTGAAGAATGCGAAAGTGTGAGTCTGATGAGTGAAAATCCCAGGGCTAACCTAGACCTAACATGCGTTATCCTCTAAAATATTGATCCAAACCAGGTTTAATGGACTGTTTCAGTGTGGTACCACTTTACTACGTGATCCAAAGCAGAAAAAACCCTCGATCAGGTCAACATGTATGTTAAAACTGCGAAAGTATGACCCTGATGAGGGCAAATCCCAGGCCTAACCTAGACCTAACATGCGTTGTCCTCTAAAATATTGATGGAAACCAGGTTTAATTGACTGTTTCAGTGTTGTACTTCATTACTACGTGATGCAATCCAGAAAAAGCCCGGGATCTAGCCGTCAAGTATGAGAAATATGCGAAAGAATGAGCCTGATGAGAGCAAATCCCAGGCCTAACCTAGACCTAACATGAATTATTCTCTAAAATATTGATCCAAACCAGGTTTAATGGACTGTTTCAGTGTGGTACCACTTTACTACGTGATCCAAAGCAGAAAAAACCCTCGATCAGGTCAACATGTATGTTAAAGCTGCGAAAGTATGACCCTGATGAGGGCAAATCCCAGGCCTAATCTAGACCTAACATGCGTTGTCCTCTAAAATATTGATGGAAACCAGGTTTAATTGACTGTTTCAGTGTTGTACTTCATTACTACGTGATGCAATCCAGAAAAGGCCCAGGATCTAGCCATAAAGTATGAGATATATGCGAAAGAATGAGCCTGATGAGAGCAAATCCCAGGCCTAACCTAGACCTAACATGCGTTATCCTCTAAAATATTTATCAAGACCAGGTTTAATTGATTGTTTCAGTGTGGTCCAACATTACTACGTGATCCAAACCAGAAAAAACCCAGGATCCGTTCAACAAGTATGTGAAGAATGCGAAAGTATGAGTCTGATGAGTGAAAATCCCAGACCTAACCTAGACCTAACATGCGTTATCCACTAAAATATTGATCCAAACCATGTTTAATGGACTGTTTTAGTGTGGTACTACATTACTACGTGATCCAAACCGGAAAAAACCCAGGATCTGTTCAAGAAGTATGTGAAAAACGCGAAAGTATGAGCCTGATGAGGGCAAATCCCAGACCTATCCCAGACCTAACTTGCGTTATCCTCTAAAATATTTATCAAGACCTGGTTTAATTGACTGTTTCAGTGTGGTACCACATTACTACGCGATCCAATCCAGAAATAGCCCAGGATCCAGCCATGAAATATGAGAAATATGCGAAAGTGTGAGCCTGATGGGGGCAAATCCTAGACCTAACCCAGACCTAACATGCGTTATCCTCTAAAATATTTATCAAGACCAGGTTTAATTGAATGTATCAGTGTGGTACCACATTACTACGTGATCCAATCCAGAAATAGCCCAGGATCTAGCCATGAAGTATGAAAATATGCGAAAGTATGAGCCTGACAAGGGCAAATCCTAGACCTAACCCAGACCTAACATGCGTTATCCTCTAAAATATTTATCAAGACCAGGTTTAATTGAATGTTTCAGTGTGGTACCACATTACTACGTGATCCAAACCAGTAAAAACCCAGGATCTGTTCCACAAGTATGTGAAAAACGCGAAAGTATGAGCCTGATGAGGGCAAATCCCAGACCTAACCTAGACCTAACATGCGTTATTCTCTAAAATATTGATTGAAACCAGGTTTAATTGACTGTTTCAGTGTGGTACCACATTACTACGTGATCCAAACCAGAAAAAACCCAGGATCCGTTCAACAAGTATGTGAAGAATGCGAAAATATGAGTCCGATGAGTGAAAATCCCAGGCCTAACCTAGACCTAACATGCGTTATCCTCCAGAATATTGATCGAAACCTGGTTTAATACACTGTTTCAGTGTGGTACCACATTACTACGTGACCCAAACCAGAAAAAACCCTCGATCAGGTCAAGATGCATGTTAAAACTGCGAAAGTATGAGCCTGATGAGGGCAAATCCCAGACCTATCCCAGACCTAACGTGCGATATCCTCAAAAATATTAATCGAAACCAGGTTTAATCGACTGTTTCAGTGTGGTACCATATTACTACGTGATCCAAACCAGAGAAAACACAGGATCCGTTCAACAAGTATGTGAAGAATGCGAATGTATGAGTCTGATGAGTGAAAATTCCAAGCCCTCACCTAGACCTAACATGCGTTATCCTCTAAAATATTGATCAAAACCAGGTTTAATTGACTGTTTCAGTGTGGTACCACACTACTACGTGATCCAATCCAGAAATTGCCCAGGATCCAGCCATGAAGTATGAGAAATATGCGAAAGCATGAGCCTGATGAGGGCAAATCCTAGACCTAACCCAGACCTAACATGCGTAATCCTCTAAAATATTTATCAAGACCAGGTTTAATTGAATGTTTCAGTGTGGTACCACATTATTACGTGATCCAAACCAGAAAAAAAACCCAGGATCCGTTCAACAAGTATTTGAAGAATGCGAAAGTATGAGTTTGATGAGTGAAAATCCCCGGCCTAACCTAGACCTAACATGCGTTATCCTCAAAAATATTGATCGAAACCAGGTTTAATCGACTGTTTCAGTGTGGTACCACACTACTACGTGGCCCAAACCGGAAAAACCCCAGGATCTGTTCAACAAGTATGTGAAAAACGCGAAAGTATGAGCCTGATGAGTGAAAAACCCCGGCCTATCCTAGACCTAACATGCGCTATCCTCAAAAATATTGATCGAAACCTGGTTTAATCGACTGATTCAGTGTGGTACCACATTAATATGTGTTCCAAACCAGAAAATAACGCAGGATCTGTTCAACGAGTATGTGAAGTGTGCGAAAGTATGAGTCTGATGAGGGCAAATCCCAGACCTAACCTAGACCTAACATGCGTTATCCTCTAAAATATTGATTCAAACCAGGTTTAATGGACTGTTTCAGTGTGGTACCACACTACTACGTGACCCAAACCGGAAAAAACCCTGGATCTGTTCAACACGTATGTGAAAAACGCGAAAGTATGAGCCTGGTGAGGGCAAATCCCAGACCTATCCCAGACCTAACAAGCATTATCCTCTAAAATATTGATCCAAACCAGCTTTAATGGACTGTTTCATGTGTTACCACTTTACTACGTGATCCAAAGCAGAAAAAACCCTCGATCACGTCAACATATATATTAAAACTGCGAAAGTATGACCCTGATGAGGGCAAATCCCAGGCCTAACCTAGACTTAACATGCGTTGTCCTCTAAAATATTGATGGAAACCAGGTTTAATTGACTGTTTCAGTGTTGCACTTCATTACTGCGTGATACAATCCAGAAAAAGCCCAGGATCTAGCCATCAAGTATGAGAAATATGCGAAAGAATGAGCCTGATGAGAGCAAATCCCAGAACTAGCCTAGACCTAACATGAATTATTCTCTAAAATATTGATCGAAACCAGGTTGAATTGACTGCTTCAGTGTGGTCCCACATTACTACGTGATCCAAACCAGAAAAAACCCAGGATCCGTTCAACAAGTATGTGCGGAATGCGAATGTATGAGTCTGATGAGTGAAAATCCCAGGCCTAACCTAGACCTAACATGCGTTATCCTCAAAAATATTGATCGAAACCTGGTTTAATCGACTGTTTCAGTGTGGTACCACATTACTATGTGATCCAAACCAGAAAATAACCCAGGATCTGTTCAACGAGTATGTGAAGTGTGCGAAAGTATGAGTCTGATGAGGGCAAATCCCAGACCTATCCCAGACCTAACATGCGTTATCCTCTAAAATATTTATCAAGACCAGGTTTAATTGATTGTTTCAGTGTGGTCCAACATTACTACGTGATCCAAACCAGAAAAAACCCAGGATCCGTTCAACAAGTATGTGAAGAATGCGAAAGAATGAGTCTGATGAGTGAAAATCCCAGACCTAACCTAGACCTAACATGCGTTATCCTCTAAAATATTGATCCAAACCATGTTTAATGGAATGTTTCAGTGTGGTACTACATTACTACGTGATCCAAACCAGAAAAAACCCAGGATCTGTTCAACAAGTATGTGAAAAACGCGAAAGTATGAGCCTGATGAGGGCAAATCCCAGACCTATCCCAGACCTAACTTGCGTTATCCTCTAAAATATTTATCAAGACCAGGTTTAATTGACTGTTTCAGTGTGGTACCACATTACTACGCGATCCAATCCAGAAATAGCCCAGGATCCAGCCATGAAGTATGAGAAATATGCGAAAGTGTGAGCCTGATGGGGGCAAATCCTAGACCTAACCCAGACCTAACATGCGTTATCCTCTAAAATATTTATCAAGACCAGGTTTAATTGAATGTTTCAGTGTGGTACCACATTACTACGTGATCCAAACCAGTAAAAACCCAGGATCTGTTCCACAAGTATGTGAAAAACGCGAAAGTATGAGCCTGATGAGGGCAAATCCCAGACCTAACCTAGACCTAACATGCGTTATTCTCTAAAATATTGATCGAAACCAGGTTTAATTGACTGTTTCAGTGTGGTACCACATTACTACGTGATCCAAACCAGAAAAAACCCAGGATCCGTTCAACAAGTATGTGAAGAATGCGAAAATATGAGTCCGATGAGTGAAAATCCCAGGCCTAACCTAGACCTAACATGCGTTATCCTCCAAAATATTGATCGAAACCTGGTTTAATCGACTGTTTCAGTGTGGTACCACATTACTACGTGACCCAAACCAGAAAAAACCCTCGATCAGGTCAAGATGCATGTTAAAACTGCGAAAGTATGAGTCTGATGAGGGCAAATCCCAGACCTATCCCAGACCTAACGTGCGATATCCTCAAAAATATTAATCGAAACCAGGTTTAATCGACTGTTTCAGTGTGGTACCATATTACTACGTGATCCAAACCAGAGAAAACACAGGATCCGTTCAACAAGTATGTGAAGAATGCGAATGTATGAGTCTGATGAGTGAAAATTCCAAGCCCTCACCTAGACCTAACATGCGTTATCCTCTGAAATATTGATCCAAACCAGGTTTAGTGGACTGTTTCAGTGTGGTACCACACTACTACGTGATCCAAACCAGAAAAAACCCAGGATCTGTTCAACAAGTATGTGAAAAACGCGAAAGTATGAGTCCGATGAGGGCAAATCCCAGACCTATCCCAGACCTAACATGCGTTATCCTGTAAAATATTGATACAAACCAGGTTTAATGGACTGTTTCAGTGTGGTACCACATTACTACGTGATCCAATCCAGAAATAGCCCAGGATCCAGTCATGAAGTATGAGAAATATGCGAAAGTATGAGCCTGATGTGAGCAAATCCTAGACCTAACCCAGACTTAACATGCGTTGTCCTCTAAAATATTTATCAAGACCAGGTTTAATTGAATGTTTCAGTGTGGTACCACATTACTACGTGATCCAAACCAGTAAAAACCCAGGATCCGTTCAACAAGTATGTGAAGAATGCGAAAGTATGAGTATGATGAGTGAAAAACCCCGGCCTATCCTAGACCTAACATGCGCTATCCTCAAAAATATTGATCGAAACCTGGTTTAATCGACTGATTCAGTGTGGTACCACATTAATATGTGTTCCAAACCAGAAAATAACGCAGGATCTGTTCAACGAGTATGTGAAGTGTGCGAAAGTATGAGTCTGATGAGGGCAAATCCCAGACCTAACCTAGACCTAACATGCGTTATCCTCTAAAATATTGATCCAAACCAGGTTTAATGGACTGTTTCAGTGTGGTACCACACTACTACGTGACCCAAACCGGAAAAAACCCAGGATCTGTTCAACAAGTATGTGAAAAACGCGAAAGTATGAGCCTGATGACGGCAAATCCCAGACATATCCCAGACCTAACTTGCGTTATCCTCTAAAATATTGAACGAAACCAGGTTTAATTGACTGTATCAGCGTGGTACCACATTACTACGTGATACAATCCAGAAACAGCCCAGGATCTAGCCATGAAGTATGAGAAATATGCGAAAGTATGAGCCTGATGAGGGCAAATCCTAGACCTAACCCAGACCTAACATGCGTTATCCTCTAAAATATTTATCAAGACCAGGTCTAATTGTATGTTTCAGTGTGGTACCACATTACTACGTGATCCAAAGCAGAAAAAACCCAGGATCCGTTCAACAAGTATGTGAAGAATGCGAAAGTATGAGTCTGATGAGTGAAAATCCCAGGCCTAACCTAGACCTAACATGCGTTATCCTCAAAAATATTGATCGAAACCTGGTTTAATCGACGGATTCAGTGTGGTACCACACTACTACGTGATCCAAACCAGAAAAAACCCAGGATCTGTTCAACAAGTATGTGAAAAAAGCGAAAGTATGAGCCTGATGAGGGCAAATCCCAGACCTATCCCAGACCTAACTTGCGTTGTCCTCTAAGATATTGATGGAAACCAGGTTTAATTGACTGTTTCAGTGTTGTACTTCATTACTACGTGATGCAATCCAGAAAAAGCCCGGGATCTAGCCGTCAAGTAAGAGAAATATGCGAAAGAATGAGCCTGATGAGAGCAAATCCCAGACCTAACCTAGACCTAACATGAATTATTCTCTAAAATATTGATCGAAACCAGGTTTAATTGACTGTTTCAGTGTGGTCCCACATTACTACGTGATCCAAACCAGAGAATAACCCAGGATCTGTTCAACGAGTATGTGAAGTGTGCGAAAGTATGAGTCTGATGAGGGCAAATCCCAGACCTATCCCAGACCTAACTTCCGTTATCCTCTAAAATATTGAACGAAACCAGGTTTAATTGACTGTTTCAGCGTGGTACCACATTACTACGTGATACAATCCAGAAACAGCCCAGGATCTAGCCATGAAGTATGAGAAATATGCGAAAGTATGAGCCTGATGAGGGCAAATCCTAGACCTAACCCAGACCTAACATGCGTTATCCTCTAAAATATTTATCAAGACCATGTTTAATTGTATGTTTCAGTGTGGTACCACATTACTACGTGATCCAAACCAGTAAAAACCCAGGTTCCATTCAACAAGCATGTGAAGAATGCGAAAGTTTGAGTCTGATGAGTGAAAACCCCCGACCTATCCTAGACCTAACATGCGTTATCCTCAAAAATATTGATCGAAACCTGGTTTAATCGACTGATTCAGTGTGGTACCACATTACTATGTGATCCAAACCAGAAAATAACCCAGGATCTGTGCAACGAGTATGTGAAGTGTGCGAAAGTATGAGTCTGATGAGGGCAAATCCCAGACCTATCCCAGACCTAACATGCGTTATCCTCTGAAATATTTATCAAGACCAGATTTAATTGATTGTTTCAGTGTGGTCCCACATTACTACGTGATCCAAACCAGAAAAAACCCAGGATCCGTTCAGCAAGTATGTGAAGAATGCGAAAGTATGTGTCTGATGAGTGAAAATCCCAGACCTAAGCTAGACCTAACATGCGTTATCCTCTAAAATATTGATCCAAACCAGGTTTAATGGACTGTTTCAGTGTGGTACCACTCTACTACGTGATCCAAACCAGAAAAAACCTAGGATCTGTTCAACACGTATGTGAAAAACGCGAAAGTATGAGCCTGATGATGGCAAATCCCAGACCTATCCCAGACCTAACTTGCGTTATCCTCTAAAATATTGAACGAAACCAGGTTTAATTGACTGTTTCAGCGTGGTATCACATTACTACGTGATACAATCCAGAAACAGCACAGGATCTAGCCATGAAGTATGAGAAATATGCGAAAGTATGAGCCTGGTGAGGGCAAATCCTAGACCTAACCCAAACCTAACATGCGTTATCCTCTAAAATATTTATCAAGACCAGGTTTAATTGAATGTTACAGTGTGGTACCACATTACTACGTGAACCAATCCAGAAAAAACCCAGGATCTCTTCAACACGTATCTGAAAAACGCGAAAGTATGAGCCTGGTGAGGGCAAATCCCAGATCTATCCCAGACCTAACAAGCGTTATCCTCTAAAATATTGATCCAAACCAGCTTTAGTGGACTGTTTTAGTGTGGTACCACTTTACTACGTGATCCAAAGCAGAAAAAACCCTCGATCACGTCAACATATATATTAAAACTGCGAAAGTATGACCCTGATGAGGGCAAATCCCAGGCCTAACCTAGACCTAACATGCGTTGTCCTGTAAAATATTGATGGAAACCAGGTTTAATTGACTGTTTCAGTGATGCACTTCATTACTGCGTGATACAATCCAGAAAAAGCCCAGGATCTAGCCATCAAGTATGAGAAATATGCGAAAGAATGAGCCTGATGAGAGCAAATCCCAGAACTAGCCTAGACCTAACATGAATTATTCTCTAAAATATTGATCGAAACCAGGTTTAATTGACTGCTTCAGTGTGGTCCCACATTACTACGTGATCCAAACCAGAAAAAACCCAGGATCTGTTCAACAAGTATGTGAAAAACGCGAAAGTATGAGCCTGGTGAGGGCAAATCCCAGACCTATCCCAGACCTAACAAGCGTTATCCTCTAAAATATTGATCCAAACCAGCTTTAATGGACTGTTTCAGTGTGGTACCACTTTACTACGTGATCCAAAGCAGAAAAAACCCTCGATCACGTCAACATATATATTAAAACTGCGAAAGTATGACCCTGATGAGGGCAAATCCCAGGCCTAACCTAGACCTAACATGCGTTGTCCTCTAAAATATTGATGGAAACCAGGTTTAATTGACTGTTTCAGTGTTGTACTTCATCACTACGTGATGCAATCCAGAAAAAGCCCGGGATCTAGCCATCAAGTATGAGAAATATGCGAAAGAATGAGCCTGATGAGAGCAAATCGCAGACCTAACCTAGACCTAACATGAATTATTCTCTAAAATATTGATCGAAACCAGGTTTAATTGACTGTTTCAATGTGGTCCCACATTACTACGTGATCCAAACCAGAAAAAACCCAGGATCCGTTCAGCAAGTATGTGAAGAATGCGAAAGTATGTGTCTGATGAGTGAAAATCCCAGACCTAAGCTAGACCTAACATGCGTTATCCTCTAAAATATTGATCCAAACCAGGTTTAATGGACTGTTTCAGTGTGGTACCACTCTACTACGTGATCCAAACCAGAAAAAACCTAGGATCTGTTCAACACGTATGTGAAAAACGCGAAAGTATGAGCCTGATGATGGCAAATCCCAGACCTATCCCAGACCTAACTTGCGTTATCCTCTAAAATATTGAACGAAACCAGGTTTAATTAACTGTTTCAGCGTGGTATCACATTACTACGTGATACAATCCAGAAACACCACAGGATCCAGCCATGAAGTATGAGAAATATGCGAAAGTGTGAGCCTGATGGGGGTAAATCCCAGACCTAACCCAGACCTAACATGCGTTATCCTCTAAAATATTTATCAAGACCAGGTTTAATTGAATGTTTCAGTGTGGTACCACATTACTACGTGATCCAATCCAGAAATAGCCCAGGATCTACCCATGAAGTATGAGAAATATGCGAAAGTATGAGCCTGACGAGGGCAAAACCTAGTCCTAACCCAGACCTAACATGTGTTATCCTCTAAAATATTTATCATGACCAGGTTTAATTGATTGTTTCAGTGTGGTCCCACATTACTACGTGATCCAAACCAGAAAAGAACCCAGGATCCGTTCAACAAGTATTTGAAGAATGCGAAAGTATGAGTTTGATGAGTGAAAATCCCCGGCCTAACCTAGACCTAACATGCGTTATCCTCAAAAATATTGATCGAAACCAGGTTTAATCGACTGTTTCAGTGTGGTACCACACTACTACGTGACCCAAACCGGAAAAAACCCAGGATCTGTTCAACAAGTATGTGAAAAACGCGAAAGTATGAGCCTGATGAGGGCAAATCCCAGACCTATCCCAGACCTAACTTGCGTTATCCTCTAAAATATTGAACGAAACCAGGATTAATTGACTGTTTCAGCGTGGTACCACATTACTACGTGACACAATCCAGAAACAGCCGAGGATCTAGCCATGAAGTAAGAGAAATATGCGAAAGTATGAGCCTGATGAGGGCAAATCCTAGAACTAACCCAAACCTAAGATGCGTTATCCTCTAAAATATTTATCAAGACCAGGTTTAATTGAATGTTCCAGTGTGGTACCACATTACTACGCGAACCAATCCAGAAAAAACCCAGGATCAGTTCAACAAGTATGTGAAGAATGCGAATGTATGAGTCTGATGAGTGAAAATCCCAGGGCTAACCTAGACCTAACATGCGTTGTCCTCTAAAATATTGATGGAAACCAGGTTTAATTGACTGTTTCAGTGTTGTACTTCATTACTGCGTGATGCAATCCAGAAAAAGCCCAGGATCTAGCCATCAAGTATGAGAAATATGCGAAAGTATGAGACTGACGATGGCAAATCCTAGACCTAACCCAGACCTAATATGCGTTATCCTCTAAAATATTTATCAAGACCAGGTTTAATTGATTGTTTCAGTGTGGTCCCACATTACTACGTGTTCCAAACCAGTAAAAACCCAGGATCCGTTCAACAAGTATGTGAAGAATGCGAAAGTATGGGTCTGATGAGTGAAAAACCCCGGCCTATCCTAGACCTAACATGCGTTATCCTCAAAAATATTGATCGAAACCTGGTTCAATCGACTGATTCAGTGTGGTACCACATTACTATGTGATCCAAACCAGAAAATAACCCAGGATTTGGCCAACAAGTATGCGAGAAATGCGAAAGTACGTGCCAGATGAGGGCAAATCCCAGACCTAAACGGGACATAACCGGCGTTATCCCCTAAAATACTATTCGGAACCATGTTTAATTGACTGTTAAGGTGTGGTACCGCATTACTACCTGATCCAAACCAGAAAAAGCCCAGGATCTTGCCACAGGTAGGCGAAAAATGCGAAGGTACGAGCCAGATGATTGCAAATACCAGAACTAAACCAGACATAGCCGGCGTTATCCTGTAAAATATTGATCGGAACCAGGTTTATTTAACTGTTACAGTGTGGCACCACATTACTACGTGGTCCAAACCAGAAAAAGCCCAGGATCTGGCCAACAAATAGGCGAAAAATGCGAAGGTACGAGCCAGATGAGGGAAAATCCCAGACCTAACCGAGACATAGCCGGCGTTATCCTGTAAAATATTAATCGGAACCAGGTTTATTTGACTGCTTCAGTGTGGTACCACATTACTACGTGGTCCAAGCATGAAAAAGCCCAGGATCATGCCAACATGTAGGCGGAAAATGCGAAGGTACGAGCCAGATGATTGCAAATACCAGAACTAATCCAGACATAACCAGCGTTATCCTCTAAAATACTAATCGGAACCAGCTTTTATTGACTGTTTCAGTGTGGTACCACATTACTACGAATCCAAACCAGAAAAAGCCCAGGATCTGGCCAACAAGTATGCGAGAAATGCGAAAATTCGAGCCAGATGAGGGCAAATCCCAGACCTAACCCAGACATTACCGGCGTTATCCTCTAAAATATTAATCGCAACCAGGTTTAATTGACTGTTTCGGTGTGGTACCACATTACTACGTGGTCCAAGCATGAAAAAGGCCAGGATCTGGCCAACAAGTATGCGAAAAATGCGAAATTACGAGCCAGATGTGGGAAAATCCCAAACCTAACGGAGACATAACCGGCGTTATCCTTTAAAATATTAATCGCCACCAGGTTGAATTGACTGTTTCAGTGTGGTACCACATTACTACGTGATCCAAACCAGAGAAAGCCCAGCATCTGAAGAACAAGTATGCGAAAAATGCGAAAGTACGAGCCAGATGAGGGGCAAATACCAGACCTAACCCAGACATAGCCGGCGTTATCCTGTTAAATATTAATCGGAACCATGTTTATTTGACTGTTTCAGTGTGGTAACACATTACTACGTGGTCCAAACCAGAAAAAGCCCAGGATCTTGCCACAAGTATGCGAAAAATGCGAAATTACGAGCCAGATGACGGAAAATCCCAGACCTAACCGAGACAAAACCGGCGTTATCCTCTAAAATATTAATCGCCACCAGGTTTAATTGACTGCTTCGGTGTGGTACCGCATTACTACGTGATCGAAGCATGAAAAAGCCCAGGATCCTGCCAACAAGTAGGCGAAAAATGCGAAGGTACGAGCCAGATGATTGCAAATACCAGAACTAAACCAGACATAACCAGCGTTATCCTCTGAAATACTAATCTGAACCTGCTTTTATTGACTGTTTCAGTGTGTTACCACATTACTACGTGATCCAAACCAGAAAAAGCCCATGATCTGGCCAAAAAGTATGCGAGAAATGCGAAAGTACTAGCCAGATGAGGGCAAATCCCAGAACTAACCGAGACATAACCGGCGTTATCCTCTAAAATATTAATCGCAACCAGGTTTAATTGACTGTTTCGGCGTGGTACCGCATTACTACGTGATACAGACCAGAAAAAGGCCAGGATCTGGCCAACAAGTATGCGAAAAATGCGAAAGTACGAGCCAGATGAGGGCAAATCCCAGACCTAACCCAGACATTACCGGCGTTATCCTCTAAAATATTAATCGCAACCAGGTTTAATTGACTGTTTCGGTGTGGTACCACATTACTACGTCGTCCAAGCATGAAAAAGGCCAGGATCTGGCCAACAAGTATGCGAGAAATGCGAAAGTACGTGCCAGATGAGGGCAAATCCCAGACCTAACCGAGAAATAACCGGCGCTATCCTCTAAAATATTAATCGCAACCAGGTTTAATTGACTCTTTCGGTGTGGAACCACATTACTACATGATCTAAACCAGACAAAGCCCAGGATCTGGCCAACAAGTATGCGAAAAATGCGAAAGTACGAGCCAGATGAGGGCAAATCCCAGACCTAACCCAGACATTACCGGCGTTATCCTGTAAAATACTAATCAGAACCTGCTTTTATTGACTGTTTCAGTGTGTTACCACATTACTACATGATCCAAACCAGAAAAAGCCCAGGATCTGGCCAACAAGTATGCGAGAAAAGCGAAAGTACGTGCCAGATGAGGGCAAATCCCAGACCTAACCGAGACATAACCGGCGTTATCCTCTAAAATATTAATCGCAACCAGGTTTAATTGACTGTTTCGGTGTGGTACCTAACTTGCGTTGTCCTCTAAAATATTTATCAAGACCAGGTTTAATTGAATGTGTCAGTGTGGTACTACATTACTACGTGAACCAAACCAGAAAAAACCCAGGATCCGTTGAACATGTATGTTAAGACTGCTGAAATATGACCCTGATGAGGGCAAATCCCAGGCCTAACCTAGACCTAACATGCGTTGTCCTCTAAAATATTTATGGAAACCAGGTTTAATTGACCGTTTCAGTGTGGTACCATATTACTACGTGAACCAAACCAGAAAAAACCCAGGATCCGTTGAACATGTATGTTAAGACTGCTGAAGTATGACCCCGATGAGGGCAAATCCCTGGCCTAACCTGGACCTAACATGCGTTATCCTCTAAAATATTGATCGAAACCAGGTTGAATGGACTGTTTCACAGTGGTACCACATTAGTACGTGATCCAAAGCAGAAAAATCCATCGATCAGGTCAACATGTATTTTAAAACTGCGAAAGTATGACCCTGATGAAGGCAAATCCCAGACCTATCCTAGACCTAACATGTGTTATCCTCTAAAATACTCATCGAAATCAGGCTTAATTGACTGTTTCAGGGTGGTACCATATTACTACGTGATCCAAAGCAGAAAAAACCATCGATCAGGTCAACATGTATTTTAAAACTGCGAATGTATGACCCTGATGAAGGCAAATCCCAGACCTAACCTAGACCTAACATGTGTTATCCTCTAAAATACTCATCGAAACCAGGTTTAATTGACTGTCTCAGTGTGGTACCATATTAATACGTGATCGAAACAAGAAAAAACCCAAGATCTGTTCAAGATGTATGTGTAGAATGCGAAAGTATGAGACTGGTGGGGGCAAATCCTAGACGTAACCTAGACTTAACATGTGTTATCCTCTTAAATATTGATCGAAATCAGGATTAATCGACTGTTTCAGTGTGGTACCACATCACTACGTGATCCAAACCAGAAAAGCCCAGGATCTGTTCAACAAGTATGTAAAAAATGCGAAAATATGACCCTGATGAGGGCAAATCCCAGGCCTAACCTAGACTTAACGTGCGTTATCCTCTAAAATATTTATCAAGGCCAGATTTAATTGACTGTTTCAGTGTGGTACCACATTACTACGTGATGCAAACCAGTGGAAGCCTGGGATCTGGCCAACAAGAATGAGAAATATACGAAAGTATGAGCCTGATGAGAGCAAATCCCAGTTTTAACCTAGACCTAACATGTCCTATCCTCTAAAATATTGATCGAAACCAGGTTTAATTGACTGTTTCAGTGTGGTACCACTTTACTACGTGATCCAAAGCAGAAGAAACCATCGATCAGGTCAACATGTATTTTGAAACTGCGAATGTATGACCCAGATGAGGGCAAATCCCAGACCTAACCTAGACCTAACATGTATTATCCTCTAAAATATTGACGGAAACCACGTCTAATTGACAGTTTCAGTGTTGTACCACATTACTACGTGTTCCAATCCAGAAAAAGCCCAGGATCTAGCCAACAAGTATGAGAAATATGCGAAAGTATGAGCCTGATGAGGGCAAATCGTAGACCTAACCCAGATCTAACATGCGTTATCCTCTAAAATATTTATCAAGACCAGGTTTAATTGACTGTTTCAGTGTGGTACCACATTACTACGTGATCCAAAGCAGAAAAAAACCTCGCTCAGGTCAACATGTATGTTAAAACTGCGAAAGTATGACCCTGATGAGGGCAAATCCCTGGCCTAACCTAGACCTAACATTCGCTATCCTCTAAAATATTGATCGAAACCAGGTTTAATGGACTGTTTCAGTGTGGTACCACATCAGTTCGTGATCCAAACCTGAAAAAGCCAGGGATCTGTTCAACAAGTATGTGAAAAACGCGAAAGTATGAATCTGATGGGGGCAAATCCCAGGCCTAACCTAGACCTAACATGCCTAATCATCTAAGATACTCATCGAAACCAGGTTTAATCGACTGTTTCAGTGTGGTACCACATTACTACGTGATCCAAACCAGAAAAAGGCCAGGATCTGCCCAACAAGTGTGCGAAAAACACGAAAGTATATGCCAGATGATTGCAAATACCAGAACTAACCCAGACGTAACCTGCGTTATCCCCTAAAATACTATTCGGAACCATGTTTAATTGACTGTTAAGGTGTGGTACCGCATTACTACCTGATCCAAACCAGAAAAAGCCCAGGATCTTGCCACAGGTAGGCGAAAAATGCGAAGGTACGAGCCAGATGATTGCAAATACCAGAACTAAACCAGACATAGCCGGCGTTATCCTGTAAAATATTGATCGGAACCAGGTTTATTTAACTGTTACAGTGTGGCACCACATTACTACGTGGTCCAAACCAGAAAAAGCCCAGGATCTGGCCAACAAATAGGCGAAAAATGCGAAGGTACGAGCCAGATGAGGGAAAATCCCAGACCTAACCGAGACATAGCCGGCGTTATCCTGTAAAATATTAATCGGAACCAGGTTTATTTGACTGCTTCAGTGTGGTACCACATTACTACGTGGTCCAAGCATGAAAAAGCCCAGGATCATGCCAACAAGTAGGCGGAAAATGCGAAGGTACGAGCCAGATGATTGCAAATACCAGAACTAATCCAGACATAACCAGCGTTATCCTCTAAAATACTAATCGGAACCAGCTTTTATTGACTGTTTCAGTGTGGTACCACATTACTACGAATCCAAACCAGAAAAAGCCCAGGATCTGGCCAACAAGTATGCGAGAAATGCGAAAATTCGAGCCAGATGAGGGCAAATCCCAGACCTAACCCAGACATTACCGGCGTTATCCTCTAAAATATTAATCGCAACCAGGTTTAATTGACTGTTTCGGTGTGGTACCACATTACTACGTGGTCCAAGCATGAAAAAGGCCAGGATCTGGCCAACAAGTATGCGAAAAATGCGAAATTACGAGCCAGATGTGGGAAAATCCCAAACCTAACGGAGACATAACCGGCGTTATCCTTTAAAATATTAATCGCCACCAGGTTGAATTGACTGTTTCAGTGTGGTACCACATTACTACGTGATCCAAACCAGAGAAAGCCCAGCATCTGAAGAACAAGTATGCGAAAAATGCGAAAGTACGAGCCAGATGAGGGGCAAATACCAGACCTAACCCAGACATAGCCGGCGTTATCCTGTTAAATATTAATCGGAACCATGTTTATTTGACTGTTTCAGTGTGGTAACACATTACTACGTGGTCCAAACCAGAAAAAGCCCAGGATCTTGCCACAAGTATGCGAAAAATGCGAAATTACGAGCCAGATGACGGAAAATCCCAGACCTAACCGAGACAAAACCGGCGTTATCCTCTAAAATATTAATCGCCACCAGGTTTAATTGACTGCTTCGGTGTGGTACCGCATTACTACGTGATCGAAGCATGAAAAAGCCCAGGATCCTGCCAACAAGTAGGCGAAAAATGCGAAGGTACGAGCCAGATGATTGCAAATACCAGAACTAAACCAGACATAACCAGCGTTATCCTCTGAAATACTAATCTGAACCTGCTTTTATTGACTGTTTCAGTGTGTTACCACATTACTACGTGATCCAAACCAGAAAAAGCCCATGATCTGGCCAAAAAGTATGCGAGAAATGCGAAAGTACTAGCCAGATGAGGGCAAATCCCAGAACTAACCGAGACATAACCGGCGTTATCCTCTAAAATATTAATCGCAACCAGGTTTAATTGACTGTTTCGGCGTGGTACCGCATTACTACGTGATACAGACCAGAAAAAGGCCAGGATCTGGCCAACAAGTATGCGAAAAATGCGAAAGTACGAGCCAGATGAGGGCAAATCCCAGACCTAACCCAGACATTACCGGCGTTATCCTCTAAAATATTAATCGCAACCAGGTTTAATTGACTGTTTCGGTGTGGTACCACATTACTACGTCGTCCAAGCATGAAAAAGGCCAGGATCTGGCCAACAAGTATGCGAGAAATGCGAAAGTACGTGCCAGATGAGGGCAAATCCCAGACCTAACCGAGAAATAACCGGCGCTATCCTCTAAAATATTAATCGCAACCAGGTTTAATTGACTCTTTCGGTGTGGAACCACATTACTACATGATCTAAACCAGACAAAGCCCAGGATCTGGCCAACAAGTATGCGAAAAATGCGAAAGTACGAGCCAGATGAGGGCAAATCCCAGACCTAACCCAGACATTACCGGCGTTATCCTGTAAAATACTAATCAGAACCTGCTTTTATTGACTGTTTCAGTGTGTTACCACATTACTACATGATCCAAACCAGAAAAAGCCCAGGATCTGGCCAACAAGTATGCGAGAAAAGCGAAAGTACGTGCCAGATGAGGGCAAATCCCAGACCTAACCGAGACATAACCGGCGTTATCCTCTAAAATATTAATCGCAACCAGGTTTAATTGACTGTTTCGGTGTGGTACCTAACTTGCGTTGTCCTCTAAAATATTTATCAAGACCAGGTTTAATTGAATGTGTCAGTGTGGTACTACATTACTACGTGAACCAAACCAGAAAAAACCCAGGATCCGTTGAACATGTATGTTAAGACTGCTGAAATATGACCCTGATGAGGGCAAATCCCAGGCCTAACCTAGACCTAACATGCGTTGTCCTCTAAAATATTTATGGAAACCAGGTTTAATTGACCGTTTCAGTGTGGTACCATATTACTACGTGAACCAAACCAGAAAAAACCCAGGATCCGTTGAACATGTATGTTAAGACTGCTGAAGTATGACCCCGATGAGGGCAAATCCCTGGCCTAACCTGGACCTAACATGCGTTATCCTCTAAAATATTGATCGAAACCAGGTTGAATGGACTGTTTCACAGTGGTACCACATTAGTACGTGATCCAAAGCAGAAAAATCCATCGATCAGGTCAACATGTATTTTAAAACTGCGAAAGTATGACCCTGATGAAGGCAAATCCCAGACCTATCCTAGACCTAACATGTGTTATCCTCTAAAATACTCATCGAAATCAGGCTTAATTGACTGTTTCAGGGTGGTACCATATTACTACGTGATCCAAAGCAGAAAAAACCATCGATCAGGTCAACATGTATTTTAAAACTGCGAATGTATGACCCTGATGAAGGCAAATCCCAGACCTAACCTAGACCTAACATGTGTTATCCTCTAAAATACTCATCGAAACCAGGTTTAATTGACTGTCTCAGTGTGGTACCATATTAATACGTGATCGAAACAAGAAAAAACCCAAGATCTGTTCAAGATGTATGTGTAGAATGCGAAAGTATGAGACTGGTGGGGGCAAATCCTAGACGTAACCTAGACTTAACATGTGTTATCCTCTTAAATATTGATCGAAATCAGGATTAATCGACTGTTTCAGTGTGGTACCACATCACTACGTGATCCAAACCAGAAAAGCCCAGGATCTGTTCAACAAGTATGTAAAAAATGCGAAAATATGACCCTGATGAGGGCAAATCCCAGGCCTAACCTAGACTTAACGTGCGTTATCCTCTAAAATATTTATCAAGGCCAGATTTAATTGACTGTTTCAGTGTGGTACCACATTACTACGTGATGCAAACCAGTGGAAGCCTGGGATCTGGCCAACAAGAATGAGAAATATACGAAAGTATGAGCCTGATGAGAGCAAATCCCAGTTTTAACCTAGACCTAACATGTCCTATCCTCTAAAATATTGATCGAAACCAGGTTTAATTGACTGTTTCAGTGTGGTACCACTTTACTACGTGATCCAAAGCAGAAGAAACCATCGATCAGGTCAACATGTATTTTGAAACTGCGAATGTATGACCCAGATGAGGGCAAATCCCAGACCTAACCTAGACCTAACATGTATTATCCTCTAAAATATTGACGGAAACCACGTCTAATTGACAGTTTCAGTGTTGTACCACATTACTACGTGTTCCAATCCAGAAAAAGCCCAGGATCTAGCCAACAAGTATGAGAAATATGCGAAAGTATGAGCCTGATGAGGGCAAATCGTAGACCTAACCCAGATCTAACATGCGTTATCCTCTAAAATATTTATCAAGACCAGGTTTAATTGACTGTTTCAGTGTGGTACCACATTACTACGTGATCCAAAGCAGAAAAAAACCTCGCTCAGGTCAACATGTATGTTAAAACTGCGAAAGTATGACCCTGATGAGGGCAAATCCCTGGCCTAACCTAGACCTAACATTCGCTATCCTCTAAAATATTGATCGAAACCAGGTTTAATGGACTGTTTCAGTGTGGTACCACATCAGTTCGTGATCCAAACCTGAAAAAGCCAGGGATCTGTTCAACAAGTATGTGAAAAACGCGAAAGTATGAATCTGATGGGGGCAAATCCCAGGCCTAACCTAGACCTAACATGCCTAATCATCTAAGATACTCATCGAAACCAGGTTTAATCGACTGTTTCAGTGTGGTACCACATTACTACGTGATCCAAACCAGAAAAAGGCCAGGATCTGCCCAACAAGTGTGCGAAAAACACGAAAGTATATGCCAGATGATTGCAAATACCAGAACTAACCCAGACGTAACCTGCGTTATCCCCTAAAATACTATTCGGAACCATGTTTAATTGACTGTTAAGGTGTGGTACCGCATTACTACCTGATCCAAACCAGAAAAAGCCCAGGATCTTGCCACAGGTAGGCGAAAAATGCGAAGGTACGAGCCAGATGATTGCAAATACCAGAACTAAACCAGACATAGCCGGCGTTATCCTGTAAAATATTGATCGGAGCCGGGTTTATTTGACTGCTTCAGGGTGGTACCACATTACTACGTGGTCCAAGCATGAAAAAGCCCAGGATCATGCCAACAAGTAGGCGGACAATGAGAAAGTACGAGCCAGATGATTGCAAATACCAGAACTAAACCAGACATAACCAGCGTTATCCTCTAAAATACTAATCGGAACCAGCTTTTATTGACTGTTTCAGTGTGGTACCACATTACTATGAAACCAAACCAGAAAAAGCCCAGGATCTGGCCAACAAGTATGCGAAAAATGCGAAAGTACGAGCCAGATGAGGGCAAATCCCAGACCTAACCCAGACATTACCGGCGTTATCCTGTAAAATACTAATCAGAACCTGCTTTTATTGACTGTTTCAGTGTGTTACCACATTACTACATGATCCAAACCAGAAAAAGCCCAGGATCTGGCCAACAAGTATGCGAGAAAAGCGAAAGTACGTGCCAGATGAGGGCAAATCCCAGACCTAACCGAGACATAACCGGCGTTATCCTCTAAAATATTAATCGCAACCAGGTTTAATTGACTGTTTCGGTGTGGTACCTAACTTGCGTTGTCCTCTAAAATATTTATCAAGACCAGGTTTAATTGAATGTGTCAGTGTGGTACCACATTACTACGTGAACCAAACCAGAAAAAACCCAGGATCCGTTGAACATGTATGTTAAGACTGCTGAAATATGACCCTGATGAGGGCAAATCCCAGGCCTAACCTAGACCTAACATGCGTTGTCCTCTAAAATATTTATGGAAACCAGGTTTAATTGACCGTTTCAGTGTGGTACCATATTACTACGTGAACCAAACCAGAAAAAACCCAGGATCCGTTGAACATGTATGTTAAGACTGCTGAAGTATGACCCCGATGAGGGCAAATCCCTGGCCTAACCTGGACCTAACATGCGTTATCCTCTAAAATATTGATCGAAACCAGGTTGAATGGACTGTTTCACAGTGGTACCACATTAGTACGTGATCCAAAGCAGAAAAATCCATCGATCAGGTCAACATGTATTTTAAAACTGCGAAAGTATGACCCTGATGAAGGCAAATCCCAGACCTATCCTAGACCTAACATGTGTTATCCTCTAAAATACTCATCGAAATCAGGCTTAATTGACTGTTTCAGGGTGGTACCATATTACTACGTGATCCAAAGCAGAAAAAACCATCGATCAGGTCAACATGTATTTTAAAACTGCGAATGTATGACCCTGATGAAGGCAAATCCCAGACCTAACCTAGACCTAACATGTGTTATCCTCTAAAATACTCATCGAAACCAGGTTTAATTGACTGTCTCAGTGTGGTACCATATTAATACGTGATCGAAACAAGAAAAAACCCAAGATCTGTTCAAGATGTATGTGTAGAATGCGAAAGTATGAGACTGGTGGGGGCAAATCCTAGACGTAACCTAGACTTAACATGTGTTATCCTCTTAAATATTGATCGAAATCAGGATTAATCGACTGTTTCAGTGTGGTACCACATCACTACGTGATCCAAACCAGAAAAGCCCAGGATCTGTTCAACAAGTATGTAAAAAATGCGAAAATATGACCCTGATGAGGGCAAATCCCAGGCCTAACCTAGACTTAACGTGCGTTATCCTCTAAAATATTTATCAAGGCCAGATTTAATTGACTGTTTCAGTGTGGTACCACATTACTACGTGATGCAAACCAGTGGAAGCCTGGGATCTGGCCAACAAGAATGAGAAATATACGAAAGTATGAGCCTGATGAGAGCAAATCCCAGTTTTAACCTAGACCTAACATGTCCTATCCTCTAAAATATTGATCGAAACCAGGTTTAATTGACTGTTTCAGTGTGGTACCACTTTACTACGTGATCCAAAGCAGAAGAAACCATCGATCAGGTCAACATGTATTTTGAAACTGCGAATGTATGACCCAGATGAGGGCAAATCCCAGACCTAACCTAGACCTAACATGTATTATCCTCTAAAATATTGACGGAAACCACGTCTAATTGACAGTTTCAGTGTTGTACCACATTACTACGTGTTCCAATCCAGAAAAAGCCCAGGATCTAGCCAACAAGTATGAGAAATATGCGAAAGTATGAGCCTGATGAGGGCAAATCGTAGACCTAACCCAGATCTAACATGCGTTATCCTCTAAAATATTTATCAAGACCAGGTTTAATTGACTGTTTCAGTGTGGTACCACATTACTACGTGATCCAAAGCAGAAAAAAACCTCGCTCAGGTCAACATGTATGTTAAAACTGCGAAAGTATGACCCTGATGAGGGCAAATCCCTGGCCTAACCTAGACCTAACATTCGCTATCCTCTAAAATATTGATCGAAACCAGGTTTAATGGACTGTTTCAGTGTGGTACCACATCAGTTCGTGATCCAAACCTGAAAAAGCCAGGGATCTGTTCAACAAGTATGTGAAAAACGCGAAAGTATGAATCTGATGGGGGCAAATCCCAGGCCTAACCTAGACCTAACATGCCTAATCATCTAAGATACTCATCGAAACCAGGTTTAATCGACTGTTTCAGTGTGGTACCACATTACTACGTGATCCAAACCAGAAAAAGGCCAGGATCTGCCCAACAAGTGTGCGAAAAACACGAAAGTATATGCCAGATGATTGCAAATACCAGAACTAACCCAGACGTAACCTGCGTTATCCCCTAAAATACTATTCGGAACCATGTTTAATTGACTGTTAAGGTGTGGTACCGCATTACTACCTGATCCAAACCAGAAAAAGCCCAGGATCTTGCCACAGGTAGGCGAAAAATGCGAAGGTACGAGCCAGATGATTGCAAATACCAGAACTAAACCAGACATAGCCGGCGTTATCCTGTAAAATATTGATCGGAGCCGGGTTTATTTGACTGCTTCAGGGTGGTACCACATTACTACGTGGTCCAAGCATGAAAAAGCCCAGGATCATGCCAACAAGTAGGCGGACAATGAGAAAGTACGAGCCAGATGATTGCAAATACCAGAACTAAACCAGACATAACCAGCGTTATCCTCTAAAATACTAATCGGAACCAGCTTTTATTGACTGTTTCAGTGTGGTACCACATTACTATGAAACCAAACCAGAAAAAGCCCAGGATCTGGCCAACAAGTATGCGAGAAATGCGAAAATTCGAGCCAGATGACGGCAAATCCCAGACCTGACAGTGACATAACCGGCGTTATCGTTTAAAATATTAATCGCAACCAGGTTTAATTGACTGTTTCGGTGTGGAACCACATTACTACGTGTTCTAAACCAGAAAAAGCCCAGGATCTGGCCAACAAGTATGCGAGAAATGCGAAAGTACGAGCCAGATGAGGGCAAATCCCAGACCTAAACCAGACATAACCGGCGTTATCCTCTAAAATATTTATCGCAACCGGGTTTAATTGACTGTTTCGGTGTGGAACCACATTACGACGGGATACAAACCAGAAAAAGCCCTGGATCTGGCCAACAAGTATGCGAGAAATGCGAAAGTATGAGCCAGATGAGGTCAAATCCCAGACCTAACCGAGACATAACCGGCGTTATCCTCTAAAATATTAATCGCCACAAGGTTGAATTGACTGCTTCGGTGTGGAACCTCATTACTACGGGATCCAAACCAGAAAAAACCCAGGATCTGCCCAACAAGTATGCGAAAAACGCGAAAGTATGTGCCAGATGATTGCAAATACCAGAACTAACCCAGACGTAACCAGCGTTATCCTCTAAAATACTAATCGGAACCAGGTTTATTTGACTGTTTCAGTGTGGTACCGCATTACTACGTGATCCAAACCAGAAAAAACCCAAGATCTGGCCAACAAGTGTGCGAAAAACGCGAAAGTATGAGCCAGATGATTCCAAATACCAGAACTAACCCAGACGTAACCTGCATGATCCTCTAAAATGCTATTCTGAACCAGGTTTAATTGATTGTTACGGTGTGGTACCGCATTACTACCTGATCCAAACCAGAAGAAGCCCAGGATCTTGCCACAAGTATGCGAAAAATGCGAAATTACGAGCCAGATGAGGGAAAATCCCAGACCTAATCAAGACAAAACCGGCGTTATCCTCTAAAATATCAATCGCCACCAGGTTTAATTGACTGTTTCGGTGTGGTACCGCATTACTACGTGATCCAAGCATGAGAAAGCCCAGGATCCTGCCAACAAGTAGGCGAAAAATGCGAAAGTATGAGCCAGATGATTGCAAATACCAGAACTAACCCAGACGTAACCTGCATTATCCTCTAAAATACTATTCTGAACCACGTTTAATTGACTGTTACGGTGTGGTACCGCATTACTACGTGATACAGACCAGAAAAAGGCCAGGATCTGGCCAACAAGTATGCGAAAAATGCGAAAGTACGAGACAGATGAGGGCAAATCCCAGACCTAACCGAGAAATAACCGGCGTTATCCTCTAAAATATTAATCGCAACCAGGTTTAATTGCCTGTTTCGGCGTGGTACCGCATTACTACGTGATACAGACCACAAAAAGGCCAGGATCTGGCTAACAAGTATGCGAAAAATGCGAAAGTACGAGACAGATGAGGGCAAATCCCAGACCTAACCGAGAAATAACCGGCGCTATCCTCTAAAATATTAATCGCAACCAGGTTTAATTGACTGTCTGAGTGTGGTCCCACATTACTACTTGGTCCAAGCCAGAAAAAGGCCAAGATCTGGTCACCAAGTATGCGAGAGATGCGAAAGTATGAGCCAGATGGTTGCAAGTACCGGAACTAACCCAAACATAACCAGCGTTATCCTCCAAAAAATTAATCGCAACCAGGTTTAATTGACTGTTTAGTTGTGGTACCGCATTACTACGTGATCCAAACCAGAAAAAGGCCAGGATCTTGCCAAGATGTATGCGAAAAACCGCGAAAGTATGAGCCAGATGAGGGCAAATACCAGACCTAACCCAGACATAGCCGGCGTTATCCTGTAAAATATTAATCGGAACCATGTTTATTTGACTGTTTCAGTGTGGCACCACATTACTACGCGGTCCAAGCATGAAAAAGGCCAGGATCTGACCCACAAGTATGCGAAAAATGCGAAATTACGAGCCAGATGAGGGAAAATCCCAGACCCAACCGAGACATAACCGGCGTTATCCTCTAAAATATTAATCACCACCTGGTTTAATTGACTGTTCCGGTATGGAACCTCATTACTACGGGATCCAAACCAGAAAAAACCCAGGATCTGGCCAACAAGTGTGCGAAAAACGCGAAAGTATGAGCCAGATGATTGCAAATACCAGAAATTACCCAGACGTAACCTGCATTATCCTCTAAAATGCTATTCTGAACCAGGTTTAATTGACTGTTACGGTGTGGTACCGCATTACTACCTGATCCAAACCAGAAAAAACCCAGGATCTTGCCACAAGTATGCGAAAAATGCGAAATTACGAGCCAGATGAGGGAAAATCCCAGACTTAACCGAGACAAAACCGGCGTTATCCTCTAAAATATTAATCGCCACCAGGTTTAATTGACTGCTTCGGTGTGGTACCGCATTACTACGTGATCCAAGCATGAAAAAGCCCAGGATCCTGCCAACAAGTAGGCGAAAAATGCGAAGGTACGACCCAGATGATTGCAAATACCAGAACTAAACCAGACATAACCAGCGTTATCCTCTGAAATACTAATCGGGACCTGCTTTTATTGACTGTTTCAGTGTGATACCACATTACTACGTGATCCAAACCAGAAAAAGCCCAGGATCTGGCCAAAAAGTATGCGAGAAATGCGAAAGTACTAGCCAGATGAGGGCAAATCCCAGAACTAACCGAGACATAACCGGCGTTATCCTCTAAAATATTAATCGCAACCAGGTTTAATTGACTGTTTCGGCGTGGTACCGCATTACTACGTGATACAGCCCAGAAAAAGGCCAGCATCTGGCCAACAAGTATGCGAAAAATGCGAAAGTACGAGACAGATGAGGGCAAATCCCAGACCTGACCGTGACATAACCGGCGTTATCGTCTAAAATATTAATCGCAACCAGGTTTAACTGACTGCTTCGGTGTGGAACCTCATTACTACGGGATCCAAACCAGAAAAAACCGAGGATCTGCCCAACAAGTATGCGAAAGACGCGAAAGTATGTGCCAGATGATTGCAAATACCAGAACTAACCCAGACGTAACCTGCGTTATCCTCTAAAATACTATTCGGAACCATGTTTAATTGAGTGTTATGGTGTGGTACCGCATTACTACCTGATCCAAACCAGAAAAAGCCCAGGATCTTGCCACAAGTAGGGGAAAAATGCGAAGGTACGAGCCAGATGATTGCAAATACCAGAACTAAACCAGACATAACCAGCGTTATCCTCTAAAATACTAATCGGATCCAGGTTTGTTTGACTGTTTCAGTGTGGTACCACATTACAACGTGGTCCAAGCATGAAGAAGGCCAGGATCTGGCCAACAAGTATGCGAAAAATGCGAAATTACGAGCCAGATGACGGCAAATCCCAGACCTTACCGTGACATAACCGGCGTTATCCTCTAAAATACTAACCGGAACCAGATTTTATTGACTGTCTCAGTGTGGTACCACATTACTACGTGATCCAAACCAGAAAAAGGCCAGAATCTGGCCAACAAGTAAGCGAAAAATGCGAAAGTACGAGCCAGATGATGGCAAATACCAGACCTAACCCAGACATAGCCGGCGTTATCCTGTAAAATATGGATCGGAACCAGGTTTATTTGAGTGTTTCAGTGTGGCACCACATTACTACGTGGTCCCAGCATGAAAAAGCCCAGGATCTTGCCAACAAGTAGGCGAAAAATGCGAAGGTACGAGCCAGATGATTGCAAATACCAGAATTAAACCAGACATAACCAGCGTTATCCTCTAAAATACTAATCGGAACCAGCTTTTATTGCCTGTTTCAGTGTGGTACCACATTACTACGTGATCCACACCAGAAAAAGCCCAGGATCTGGCCAACAAGTATGCGAGAAATGCGAAAATTCGTGCCAGATGACGGCAAATCCCAGACCTGACCGTGACATAACCGGCGTTATCCTCCAACATATTAATCGCAACCAGGTTTAATTGACTGTTACGGTGTGGTACCGCATTACTACGTGATCCAAACCAGGAAAAGCCCAGGATCTGGCCAATAAGTATGCGATAATTGCGAACGTATGAGACAGATGATTGCAAATACCAGAACTAAGCCCGACATAACCAGCGTTATCCTCCAAAATATTACTCGCAACCAGGTTTAATTGACTGTTTCAGTGTGGTACCATATTACTACGTGATCCAAACCAGAAAAAGCCCGAGATCTGGCCAACAAGTATGCGATAATTGCGAACGTATGAGACAGATGATTGCAAATACCAGAACTAACCCAGACATAACCAGCGTTATTCTCCAAAATATTAATCGCAACCAGGTCTAATTTACTGTTTCGGTGTGGAGCGTCATTATTACGGGATCCAAACCAGAAAGAACCCTGGATCTGGCCAAGAAGTATGCAAAAACGCGAAAGTATGTGCCAGATGATTGCAAATACCAGAACTAACCCAGACACAACCAGCGTTATCCTCTAAAATACTAATCGGAACCAGATTTTATTGACAGTTTCAGTGTGATACCACATTACTACGTTGTCCAAGCCAGAAAAAGGCCAGGATCTAGCCAACAAGTATGCGAAAAATGCGAAAATACGAGCCAGATGACGGCAAATCCCAGACCTTACCGTGACATAACCGGCGTTATCCTCTAAAATACTAACCGGAACAAGATTTTATTGACTGTCTCAGTGTGGTACCACATTACTACGTGATCCAAACCAGAAAAAGGCCAGGATCTGAAGGAGAAGTATGCGAAAAATGCGAAAGTACGAGCCAGATGAGGGGCAAATACCAGACCTAACCCAGACATAACCGGCGCTATCCTCTAAAATATTAATCGCAACCAGGTTTTATTGACTGTTTCGGTGTGGTACCGCATTACTACGTGATCCAAACCAGAAAAAGGCCAGGATCTGGCCAACAAGTATGCAAAAAATGCGAAAGTACTAGCCAGATGATGGCAAATCCCAGACCTAACCGAGACATAACCGGCGTTATCCTCCAACATATTAATCGCAACCAGGTTTAATTGACTGTTGCGGTGTGGTACCGCATTACTACGTGATCCAAACCAGGAAAAGCCCAGGATCTGGCCAATAAGTATGCGGTAATTGCGAACGTATGAGACAGATGATTGCAAATACCAGAACTAACCCCGACATAACCAGCGTTATCCTCCAAAATATTACTCGCAACCAGGTTTAATTGACTGTTTCAGTGTGGTACCACATTACTACGTGATCCAAACCAGAAAAAGCCCGGGATCTGGCCAACAAGTATGCGATAATTGCGAACGTATGAGACAGATGATTGCAAATACCAGAACTAACCCAGACATAACCAGCGTTATCCTCCAAAATATTAATCGCAACCAGGTTTAATTTACTGTTTCGGTGTGGAGCGTCATTATTACGGGATCCAAACCAGAAAGAACCCTGGATCTGGCCAAGAAGTATGCGAAAAACGCGAAAGTACTAGTCAGATGAGGGCAAATCCCAGAACTAACCGAGACATAACCGGCGTTATCCTCTAAGCTATTAATCGCAACCAGGTTTAATTGACTGTTTCGGTGTGGTACCACATTACTACGTTATCCAAACCAGAAAAAGCCCAGGATCTGGCCAACAAGTATGCGAAAAATGCGAAAGTACGAGCCAGATGTGTGCAAATCCCAGACCTGACCGTGACATAACCGGCGTTATCGTCTAAAATATTAATCGCAACCAGGTTTAATTGACTGCTTCGGTGTGGAACCGCATTACTACGTGATCCAAGCATGAGAAAGCCCAGGATCCTGCCAACAAGTAGGCGAAAAATGCGAAAGTATGAGCCAGATGATTGCAAATACCAGAACTAACCCAGACGTAACCTGCATTATCCTCTAAAATACTATTCTGAACCACGTTTAATTGACTGTTACGGTGTGGTACCGCATTACTACGTGATACAGACCAGAAAAAGGCCAGGATCTGGCCAACAAGTATGCGAAAAATGCGAAAGGACGAGACAGATGAGGGCAAATCCCAGACCTAACCGAGAAATAACCGGCGTTATCCTCTAAAATATTAATCGCAACCAGGTTTAATTGACTGTTTCGGCGTGGTACCGCATTACTACGTGATACAGACCACAAAAAGGCCAGGATCTGGCCAACAAGTATGCGAAAAATGCGAAAGTACGAGACAGATGAGGGCAAATCCCAGACCTAACCGAGAAATAACCGGCGCTATCCTCTAAAATATTAATCGCAACCAGGTTTAATTGACTGTCTGAGTGCGGTCCCACATTACTACTTGGTCCAAGCCAGAAAAAGGCCAAGATCTGGTCACCAAGTATGCGAGAGATGCGAAAGTATGAGCCAGATGGTTGCAAGTACCGGAACTAACCCAAACATAACCAGCGTTATCCTCCAAAAAATTGATCGCAACCAGGTTTAATAGACTGTTTCAGTGTGATACCACATTACTGCGTGGTCCAAGCCAGAAAAAGGCCAGGATATGGCCACCAAGTATGAGAGAAATGCGAAAATTCGAGCCAGATGACGGCAAATCCCAGACCCAACCGAGAAATAACCGGCGCTATCCTCTAAAATATTAATCGCAACCAGGTTTAATTGACTGTCTGAGTGTGGTCCCACATTACTCCTTGGTCCAAGCCAGAAAAAGGCCAAGATCTGGTCACCAAGTATGCGAGAAATGCGAAAGTATGAGCCATATGGTTGCAAGTACCGGAACTAACACAAACATAACCAGCGTTATCCTCCAAAAAATTAATCGCAACCAGGTTTAATTGACTGTTCTAGTGTGATACCACATTACTGCGTGGTCCAAGCCAGAAAAAGGCCAGGATCTTGCCACATGTATGCGAAAAATGCGAAAGTACGAGCCAGATGAGGGCAAATCCCAGACCTGACCGTGACGTAACCGGCGTTATCCTCTAAAATATTAATCGCAACCAGGTTTAATTGACTGTTTAGTTGTGGTACCGCATTACTACGTGATCCAAACCAGAAAAAGGCCAGGATCTTGCCAAGATGTATGCGAAAAACCGCGAAAGTATGAGGAAGATGAGGGCAAATACCAGACCTAACCCAGACATAGCCGGCGTTATCCTGTAAAATATTAATCGGAACCATGTTTATTTGACTGTTTCAGTGTGGTACCACATTACTACGCGGTCCAAGCATGAAAAAGGCCAGGATCTGCCCCACAAGTATGCGAAAAATGCGATATTACGAGCCAGATGAGGGAAAATCCCAGACCCAACCGAGACATAACCGGCGTTATCCTCTAAAATATTAATCACCACCTGGTTTAATTGACTGTTCCGGTTTGGAACCTCATTACTACGGGATCCAAACCAGAAAAAACCCAGGATCTGGCCAACAAGTGTGCGAAAAACGCGAAAGTATGAGCCAGATGATTGCAAATACCAGAAATTACCCAGACGTAACCTGCATTATCCTCTAAAATGCTATTCTGAACCAGGTTTAATTGACTGTTACGGTGTGGTACCGCATTACTACCTGATCCAAACCAGAAAAAACCCAGGATCTTGCCACAAGTATGCGAAAAATGCGAAATTACGAGCCAGATGAGGGAAAATCGCAGACCTAACCGAGACAAAACCGGCGTTATCCTCTAAAATATTAATCGCCACCAGGTTTAATTGACTGCTTCGGTGTGGTACCGCATTACTACGTGATCCAAGCATGAAAAAGCCCAGGATCCTGCCAACAAGTAGGCGAAATATGCGAAGGTACGACCCAGATGATTGCAAATACCAGAACTAAACCAGACATAACCAGCGTTATCCTCTGAAATACTAATCGGGACCTGCTTTTATTGACTGTTTCAGTGTGGTACCGCATTACTAACTGATCCAAACCAGAAAAAGCCCAGGATCTGGCCAAAAAGTATGCGAGAAATGCGAAAGTACTAGCCAGATGAGGGCAAATCCCAGAACTAACCGAGACATAACCGGCGTTATCCTCTAAAATATTAATCGCAACCAGGTTTAATTGACTGTTTCGGCGTGGTACCGCATTACTACGTGATACAGCCCAGAAAAAGGCCAGGATCTGGCCAACAAGTATGCGAAAAATGCGAAAGTACGAGACAGATGAGGGCAAATCCCAGACCTAACCGAGAAATAACAGGCGCTATCCTCTAAAATATTAATCGCAACCATGTTTAATTGACTGTCTGAGTGTGGTCCCACATTACTACTTGGTCCAAGCCAGAAAAAGGCCAGGATCTGGTCACGAAGTATGCGAGAAATGCGAAAGTATGAGCCAGATGGTTGCAAGTACCGGAACTAACCCAAACATAACCAGCGTTATCCTCCAAAAAATTAATCGCAACCAGGTTTAATTGACTGTTTCAGTGTGATACTACATTACTGCGTGGTCCAAGCCAGAAAAAGGCCAGGATCTTGCCACATGTATGCGAAAAATGCGAAAGTACGAGCCAGATGAGGGCAAATCCCAGACCTGACCGTGACGTAACCGGCGTTATCGTCTAAAATATTAATCGCAACCAGGTTTAACTGACTGCTTCGGTGTGGAACCTCATTACTACGGGATCCAAACCAGAAAAAACCGAGGGTCTGCCCAACAAGTATGCGAAAAACGCGAAAGTATGTGCCAGATGATTGCAAATACCAGAACTAACCCAGACGTAACCTGCGTTATCCTCTAAAATACTATTCGGAACCATGTTTAATTGAGTGTTTTGGTGTGGTACCGCATTACTACCTGATCCAAACCAGAAAAAGCCCAGGATCTTGCTACAAGTAGGGGAAAAATGCGAAGGTACGAGCCAGATGATTGCAAATACCAGAACTAAACCAGACATAACCAGCGTTATCCTCTAAAATACTAATCGGATCCAGGTTTATTTGACTGTTTCAGTGTGGTACCACATTACAACGTGGTCCAAGCATGAAGAAGGCCAGGATCTGGCCAACAAGTATGCGAAAAATGCGAAATTACGAGCCAGATGACGGCAAATCCCAGACCTTACCGTGACATAACCGGCGTTATCCTCTAAAATACTAACCGGAACCAGATTTTATTGACTGTCTCAGTGTGGTACCACATTACTACGTGGTCCAAGCATGAAAAAGCCCAGGATCTTGCCAACAAGTAAGCGAAAAATGCGAAAGTACGAGCCAGATGATGGCAAATACCAGACCTAACCCAGACATAGCCGGCGTTATCCTGTAAAATATGGATCGGAACCAGGTTTATTTGACTGTTTCAGTGTGGCACCACATTACTACGTGGTCCAAGCATGAAAAATCCCAGGATCTTGCCAACAAGTAGGCGAAAAATGCGAAGGTACGAGCCAGATGATTGCAAATACCAGAACTAAACCAGACATAACCAGCGTTATCCTGTAAAATACTAATCGGAACCAGCTTTTATTGCCTGTTTCAGTGTGGTACCACATTACTACGTGATCGACACCAGAAAAAGCCCAGGATCTGGCCAACAAGTATGCGAGAAATGCGAAAATTCGTGCCAGATGACGGCAAATCCCAGACCTGACCGTGACATAACCGGCGTTATCGTCTAAAATATTAATCGCAACCAGGTTTAATTGACTGTTTCGGTGTGGAACCACATTACTACGTGATCTAAACCAGAAAAAGCCCCGGATCTTGCCACAAGTAGGGGAAAAATGCGAAGGTACGAGCCAGATGATTGCAAATACCAGAATTAAACCAGACATAACCAGCGTTATCCTCTAAAATACTAATCGGAACCAGCTTTTATTGCCTGTTTCAGTGTGGTACCACATTACTACGTGATCCACACCAGAAAAAGCCCAGGATCTGGCCAACAAGTATGCGAGAAATGCGAAAATTCGTGCCAGATGACGGCAAATCCCAGACATGACCGTGACATAACCGGCGTTATCGTCTAAAATAATAATCGCAACCAGGTTTAATTGACTGTTTCGGTGTGGAACCACATTACGACGGGATACAAACCAGAAAAAGCCCTGGATCTGGCCAACAAGTATGCGAGAAATGCGAAAGTATGAGCCAGATGAGGTCAAATCCTAGACCTTACCGAGACATAACCGGCGTTATCCTCCAAAATATTACTCGCAACCAGGTTGAAATGACTGCTTCGGTGTGGTACCGCATTACTACGTGATCCAAACAAAAAAAGCCCAGGATCTTGCCAACAAGTATGCGAAAAATGCGGAGGTACGAGCCAGATGAGGGAAAATCCCAGACCTAACGAGACATAGCCGGCGTTATCCTGTAAAATATTAATCGGAACCAGGTTTATTTGACTGTTTCAGTGTGGTACCACATTACTACGTGATCCAAACCAAAAAAAGCCCAGGATCTTGTCAACAAGTAGGCGAAAAATGCGAAGGTACGAGCCAGATGAGGGCAAATCCCAGACCTAACCGAGACATAACCAGCGTTATCCTCCAAAGTAATAATCGCAACCAGGTTTAATTGACAGTTTCAGTGTGATACCACATTACTACGTGGTCCAAGCCAGAAAAAGGCCAGGATCTAGCCAACAAGTATGCGAGAAATGCGAAAATACGAGCCAGATGACGGCAAATCCCAGACCTTACCGTGACATAACCGGCGTTATCCTCTAAAATACTATCCGGAACCAGATTTTATTGACTGTCTCAGTGTGGTACCACATTACTGCGTGATTCAAACCAGAAAAAGGCCAGGATCTGGCCAAAAAGTAAGCGAAAAATGCGAAAGTACGAGCCAGATGATGGCAAATACCAGACCTAACCTTGATATAGCCGGCGTTATCCTGTAAAATATTAATCGGAACCAGGTTTATTTGACTGTTTCAGTATGGCACCACATTACTACGTGGTCCAAACCAGAAAAAGCCCTGGATCATGCCAACAAATAGGCGAAAAATGCGAAAATTCGAGCCAGATGAGGTCAAATCCAAGACGTGACCGTGACATAACCGGCGTTATCGTCTAAAATATTAATCGCAACCAGGTTTAATTGACTGTTTCAGTGTGGAACCACATTACGACGGGATGCAAACCAGAAAAAGCCATGGATCTGGCCAACAAGTATGCGAAAAATGCGAAATTACGAGCCAGATGAGGGAAAATCCCAAACCTAACGGAGTCATAACCGGCGTTATGCTCTAAAATATTATTCGCCACCAGGTTGAATTGACTGCTTCGGTGTGGTACCGCATTACTACGTGATCCAAACCAGAAAAAGCCCAGGATCTTGCCAACAAGTATGCGAAAAATGCGGAGGTACGAGCCAGATGAGGGAAAATCCCAGACCTAACCGAGACATAGCCGGCGTTATCCTGTAAAATATTAATAGAACCAGGTTTATTTGACTGTTTCAGTGTGGTACCACATTACTAGGTGGTCCAAGCATGAAAAAGCCCAGGAACTTGCCAACAAGTAGGCGAAAAATGTGATGGTACGAGCCAGATGATTGCAAATACCAGAACTAAACCAGACATAACCAGCGTTATCCACTAAAATACTAATCGGAGCCAGCTTTTATTGACTGTTTCAGTGTGGTACCACATTACTACGTGATCCAAACCAGAAAAAGCCCAAGATCTGAAGAACAAGTATGCGAAAAAAGCGAAAGTACGAGCCAGTGAGGGGCAAATACCAGACCTAACCCAGACATAACCGGCGTTATCCTCTAAAATATTAATCGCAACAAGGTTTTATTGACTGTTTCGGTGTGGTACCGCATTACTACGTGATCCAAACCAGAAAAAGGCCAGGATCTGGCCCACAAGTATGCAAAAAATGCGAAAGTACTGGCCAGATGAGGGCAAATCCCAGACCTAACCGAGACATAACCGGCGTTATCCTCCAACATATTAATCGCAACCAGGTTTAATTGACTGTTACGGTGTGGTACCGCATTACTACGTGATCCAAACCAGGAAAAGCCCAGGATCTTGCCAACAAGTAGGCGAAAAATGCGATGGTACGAGCCAGATGATTGCAAATACCAGAACTAAACCAGACATAACCAGCGTTATCCTCTAAAATACTAATCGGAACCAGCTTTTATTGACTGTTTCAGTGTGGTACCACATTACTACGTGATCCAAACCAGAAAAAGCCCGGGATCTGGCCAACAAGTATGCGAAAAATGCGAAATTACGAGCCAGATGAGGGAAAATCCCAAACCTAACGGAGACATAACCGGCGTTGTCCTCTAAAATATTAATCGCAACCAGCTTGTATTGACTGTTTTGGTGTGGTACCGCATTACTATGTGGTCCAAGCCAGAAAAAGGCCAGGATCTGGCCATCAAGTATGCGAGAAATGCGAAAGTATGTGCCAGATGAGGGCAAATCCCAGACATAACCGAGACATAACCTGCGTTATCCTCTAAAATATTAATCGCAACCAGGTTTTATTGACTGTTTCGGTGTGGTACCGCATTACTACGTGATCCAAACCAGAAAAAGGCCAGGATCTGGCCAACACGTATGCAAAAAATGCGAAAGTATCAGCCACATGGTTGCAAATACCGGAACTAACCCAAACATAACCAGCGTTATCCTCCAAAATATTAATCACCACCAGGTTTAATTGACTGTTTCAGTGTGGTACCGCATTACTACGTGGTCCAAGCCAGAAAAAGGCCAGGATCTGGCCAACAAGTATGCGTGAAATGCGAAAGTACGAGCCAGATGGTTGCAAGTACCGGAACTAACCCAAACATAGCCGGCGTTATCCTGTAATATATTTATCGGAACCAGGTTTATTTGACTGTTTCAGTGTGGTACCACATTACTACGTGGTCCAAGCATGAAAAAGGCCAGGATCTGACCCATAAGTATGCGAAAAATGCGAAATTACGAGCCAGATGAGGGAAAATCCCAGACCCAACCGAGACATAACCGGCGTTATCCTCTAAAATATTAATCGCATTCAGGTTTAATTGACTGTTTCGGTGTGGAACCACATTACTACATGATCTAAACCAGAAAAAGCCCAGGATCTGGCCAACAAGTATGCGAAAAATGCGAAAGTACGAGCCAGATGAGGGCAAATCCCAGACCTAACCCAGACATAACCGGCGTTATCCTCTAGAATATTAATCGCAACCAGGTGTAATTGACTGCTTCGGTGTGGTATCGCATTACTACCTGATCCAAACAAGAAAAAGCCCAGGATCTTGCCACTAGTATGCGAAAAATGCGAAATTACGAGCCAGATGAGGGAAAATCCCAGACCTAACCGACACATAGCCGGCGTTATCCTGTAAAATATTAATCGGAACCAGGTTTATTTGACTGTTTCAGTGTGGTACCACATTACTACGTGATACAGACCAGAAATAGGCCAGGATCTGGCCAACAAGTATGCGAAAAATGCGAAAGTACGTGCCAGATGAGGGCAAATCCCAGACCTGACCGAGACATAACCGGCGTCATCCTCTAAAATATTAATCGCAACCAGGTTTAATTGACTGTCTGAGTGTGGTCCCACATTACTACGTGGTCCAAGCCAGAAAAAGGCCAGGATCTGGTCACCGAGTATGCGAGAAATGCGAAAGTACGAGCCAGATGAGGGCAAATACCAGAACTAACCCATACATAACCGGCGTTATCCTCTAAAATATTAATCGCAACCAGCTTCTATTGACTGTTTCGGTGTGGTACCACATTACTACGTGGTCCAAGCCAGAAAAATCCCAGGATCTGGCCAACAAGTATGCGAGAAATGCGAAAGTACGTGCCAGATGAGGGCAAATCCCAGACCTAACCGAGACATAACCGGCGTCATCCTCTAAAATATTAATCGCAACCAGGTCTAATTGACTGTTTCGGTGTGGTACCACATTACTACGTTATCCAAACCAGAAAAAGCCCAGGATCTGGCCAACAAGTATGCGAAAAATGCGAAAGTACGAGCCAGATGAGGGCAAACCCCAGACCTAACCCAGACATAACCGGCGTTATCCTCTAAAATATTAATCGGAACCAGGTTTAATTGACTGCTTCGGTGTGGTACCGCATTACTACGTGATCCAAACCAGAAAAAGCCCAGGATCCTGCCAATCAGTAGGGGAAAAATGCGAAAGAACGAGCCAGATGAGGGCAAATCCCAGACCTATCCGAGACATAACAGGCGTTATCCTCCAAAGTATTAATCGCAACCAGGTTTAATTGACAGTTTCAGTGTGATACCACATTACTACGTGGTCCAAGCCAGAAAAAGGCCTGTATGTAGCCAACACGTATGCGAAAAATGCGATAATACGAGCCAGATGGCGCCAAATCCCAGACCTTACCGTGACATAACCGGCGTTATACTCTAAAATACTAACCGGAACCAGATTTTATTGACTGTCTCAGTGTGGCACCACATTACTACGTGGTCCAAACCAGAAAAAGCCCAGGATCTTGCCAACAAATAGGCGAAATATGCGAAGGTACGAGCCAGATGAGGGAAAATCCCAGACATATCCGAGCCATAGCCGGCGTTATCCTGTAAAATATTTATCGGAACCAGGTTTAATTGACTGTTTCAGTGTGGTACCACATTACTACGTGGTCCAAGCATGAAAAAGCCCAGGATCTTGCCAACAAGTAGGCGAAAAATGCGAAGGTACGAGCCAGATGATTGCAAATACCAGAACTAAACCAGACATAACCAGCGTTATCCTATAAAATACTAATCGGAACCAGCTTTTATTGACTGTTTCAGTGTGGTACCACATTACTACGTGATCCAAACCAGAAAAAGCCCAGGATCAGGCCAACAAGTATGCGAGAAATGCGAAATTACGAGCCAGATGAGGGAAAATCCCAGACCCAACCGAGACATAACCGGCGTCATCCTCTAAAATATTAATCGCAACCAGGTTTAATTGACTGTCTGAGTGTGGTCCCACATTACTACGTGGTCCAAGCCAGAAAAAGGCCAGGATCTGGTCACCGAGTATGCGAAAAATGCGAAGGTACGAGCCAGATGAGGGCAAACCCCAGACCTAACCCAGACATAACCGGCGTTATCCTCTAAAATATTAATCGCCACCAGGTTTAATTGACAGCTTCGGTGTGGAACCTCATTACTACGGGATCCAAACCAGAAAAAGCCCAGGATCTGGCCAACAAGTATGCGAGAAATGCGAAAGTACGTGCCAGATGAGGGCAAATCCCAGACCAAACCGAGACATAACCGGCGTCGTCCTCTAAAATATTAATCGCAACCAGGTTTAATTGACTGTTTCGGTGTGGTACCACATTACTACGTTATCCAAGCCAGAAAAAGGCCAGGATCTGGTCACCGAGTATGCGAAAAATGCGAAGGTACGAGCCAGATGAGGGCAAACCCCAGACCTAACCCAGACATAACCGGCGTTATCCTCTAAAATATTAATCGCAACCAGCTTGTATTGACTGTTTCGGTGTGGTACCACATTACTACGTGGTCGACGCCAGAAAAAGGCCAGGATCTGGCCATCAAGTATCCGAGAAATGCGAAAGTATGTGCCAGATGAGGGCAAATCCCAGACATAACCCAGACATAACCGGCGTTATCCTCTAAAATATTAATCGCAACCAGCTTCTATTGACTGTTTCGGTGTGGTACCACATTACTACGTGGTCCAAGCCAGAAAAAGCCCAGGATCTGGCCAACAAGTATGCGAGAAATGCGAAAGTACGTGCCAGATGAGGGCAAATCCCAGACCAAACCGAGACATAACCGGCGTCGTCCTCTAAAATATTAATCGCAACCAGGTTTAATTGACTGTTTCGGTGTGGTACCACATTACTACGTTATCCAAACCAGAAAAAGCCCAGGATCTGGCCAACAAGTATGCGAAAAATGCGAAGGTACGAGCCAGATGAGGGCAAACCCCAGACCTAACCCAGACATAACCGGCGTTATCCTCTAAAATATTAATCGCCACCAGGTTTAATTGACAGCTTCGGTGTGGAACCTCATTACTACGGGATCCAAACCAGAAAAAACCCAGGATCTGCCCAACAAGTATGCGAAAAACGCGAAACTATGTACCAGATGATTGCAAATACCAGAACTAACCCAGACGTAACCTGCGTTATCCTCTAAAATACTATTCGGAACCAGGTTGAATTTACTGTTAAGGTGTGGTACCGCATTACTACCTGATCCAAACCAGAAAAAGTCCAGGATATTGCCACAAGTAGGCGAAAAATGCGAAGGTACGAGCCAGATGATTGCAAATACCAGAACTAAACCAGACATAACCAGCGTTATCCTCCAAATACTAATCGGAAACAGGTTTATTTGACTGTTTCAGTGTGGTACCACATTACTACGTGGTCCAAGCATGAAAAAGGCCAGGATCTGGCCAACAAGTATGCGAAAAATGCGAAATTACGAGCCAGATGAGGGAAAATCCCAAACCTAACGGAGACATAACCGGCGTTGTCCTCTAAAATATTAATCGCCACGAGGTTGAATTGACCGCTTCGGTGTGGTACCGCATTACTACGTGATCCAAACCAGGAAAAGCCCAGGATCTTGCCAACAAGTATGCGAAAAATGCGGAGGTACGAGCCAGATGAGGGAAAATCCCAGACCTAACCGAGACATAGCCGGCGTTATCCTGTAAAATATTAATCGGAACCAGGTTTATTTGACTGTTTCAGTGTGGTACCACATTACTACGTGGTGCAAGCATGAAAAAGCCCAGGATCTTGCCAACAAGTAGGCGAAAAATGCGAAGGTACGAGCCAGATGATTGCAAATACCAGAACTAAACCAGACATAACCAGCGTTATCCTCTAAAATACTAGTCGGAACCAGCTTTTATTGACTGTTTCTGTGTGGTACCACATTACTACGTGATCCAAACCAGAAAAAGCCCAGGATCTGAAGAACAAGTATGCGAAAAATGCGAAAGTACGAGCCAGATGAGGGACAAATACCAGACCTAACCCAGACATAACCGGCGTTATCCTCTAAAATATTAATCGCAACCAGCTTGTATTGACTGTTTTGGTGTGGTACCACATTACTATGTGGTCCAAGCCAGAAAAAGGCCAGGATCTGGCCAACAAGTATGCGAAAAATGCGAAAATACGAGCCAGATGACGGCAAATCCCAGACCTAACCCAGACATAACCGGTGTTATCCTGTAAAATATTAATCGGAACCAGGTTTATTTGACTGTTAGAGTGTGGTACCACATTACTACGTGGTCCAAGCATGAAAAAGCCCAGGATCTTGCCAATAAGTAGGCGAAAAATGCGAAGGTACGAGCCAGATGATTGCAAATACCAGATCTAAACCAGTCATAACCAGCGTTAACCTATAAAATACTAATCGGAACCAGCTTCTATTGACTGTTTCAGTGTGGTACCACATTACTACGTGATCCAAACCAGAAAAAGCCCAGGATCTGGCCAACTAGTATGCGAGAAATGCGAAAATTCGAGCCAGATGACGGCAAATCCCAGACCTAACCGTGACATAACCGGCTTTATCGTCTAAAATATTAATCGCAACCAGGTTTAATTGACTGTTTCGGTGTGGAACCACATTACTACGTGATCTAAACCAGAAAAAGCCCAGGATCTGGCCAACAAGTATGCGAGAAATGCGAAAGTACGAGCCAGATGAGGGCAAATCCCAGACCTAACCCAGACATAACCGGCGTTATCCTCTAAAATATTAATCGCAACCGGGTTTAATTGACTGTTTCGGTGTGGAACCACATTACGACGGGATACAAACCAGAAAAAGCCCTGGATCTGGCCAACAAGTATGCGAAAAATGCGAAAGTATGTGCCAGATGAGGCCAAATCCCAGACCTAACCGAGACATAACCGGCGTTATCCTCTAAAATATTAATCGCCACCAGCTTGTATTGACTGTTTCGGTGTGGTACCACATTACTACGTGGTCCAAGCCAGAAAAAGGCCAGGATCTGGCCATCAAGTATGCGAGAAATGCGAAGGTATGTGTCAGATGAGGGCAAATCCCAGACATAACCGAGACATAACCGGCGTTATCCTCTAAAATATTAATCGCAACCAGGTTTTATTGACTGTTTCGGTGTGGCACCGCATTACTACGTGATCCAAACCAGAAAAAGGCCAGGATCTGGCCAACAAGTATGCAAAAAATGCGAAAGTATCAGCCAGATGGTTGCAAATACCGGAACTAACCCAAACATAACCAGCGTTATCCTCCAAAATATTAATCACAACCAGGTTTAATTGACTGTTTCAGTGTGGTACCGCATTACTACGTGATCCAAACCAGGAAAAGGCAAGGATCTGGCCAACAAGTATGCGAGAAATGCGTAAGTACGAGCCAGATGAGGCTAAATACCAGACCTAACCAAGACATAACCGGCGTTATCCTCTAAAATATTAATCGCAACCAGGTTTAATTGACTGCTTCGGTGTGGTACCGCATTACTACGTGATCCAAACCAGAAAAAGCCCAGGATCTTGCCAACAAGTAGGCGAAAAATGCGAAGGTACGAGCCAGATGAGGGCAAATCCCAGACCTAACCGAGACATAACCGGCGTTATCCTCCAAAATGTTAACCACAAACAGGTTTAATTGACTGTTTCAGTGTGATACCACATTACTACGTGGTCCAACCAAGAAAAAGGCCAGGATCTGGCCAACAAGTATGCGAAAAATGCGAAAATACGAGCCAGATGACGGCAAATCCCAGACATAACCGTGACATAACCGGCTTTATCCTCTAAAATATTAATCGCAACCAGGTTTAATTGACTGTTTCGGTGTGGTACCGCATCACTACGTGATCCAAACCAGAAAAAGACCTGGATCTGGCCAACAAGTATGCGAGAAATGCGAAAGTACGAGCCAGGTGAGGGCAAATCCCACACCTAACCCAGACATAACCGGCGTTATCCTGTAAAATATTAATCGGAACCAGGTTTATTTGACTGCTTCAGTGTGGTACCACATTACTACGTGGTCCAAGCATGAAAAAGCCCAGGATCTGGCCAACAAGTATGCAAAAAATGCGAAAGTATCAGCCAGATGGTTGCAAATACCGGAACTAACCCAAACATAACCAGCGTTATCCTCCAAAATATTAATCACAACCAGGTTTAATTGACTGTTTCAGTGTGGTACCGCATTACTACGTGATCCAAACCAGGAAAAGGCAAGGATCTGGCCAACAAGTATGCGAGAAATGCGAAAGTACGAGCCAGATAAGGGCAAATCCCAGACATAACCGAGACATGACCGGCGTTATCCTCTAAAATATTAATCGCAGCCAGCTTCTATTGACTGTTTCGGTGAGGTACCACATCACTACGTGGTCCAAGCCAGAAAAAGGCCAGGATCTGGACAACAAGTATGCGAGAAATGCGAAAGTACGTGCCAGATGATTACATATACCAGAACTAGCCCAGACCTAACCAGCGTTATCCACTAAAATATTAATCGCAACCAGCTTCTATTGACTGTTTCGGTGTGGTACCACGACACTACGTGGTCCAAGCCAGAAAAAGGCCAGGATCTGGACAACAAGTATGCGAAAAATACGAAAATACGAGCCAGATGAGGGAAAATCCCAGACCTAACCCAGACATAACCGGCGTTGTCCTCCAAAATATTAACCGCAACCAGGTTTAATTGATTGTTACGGTGTGGTACCGCATTACTACGTGATCCAAACCAGAAAAAGCCCAGGATCTTGCCAACAAGTAGGCGAAAAATGCGAAGGTACGAGCCAGATGAGGGCAAATCCCAGACCTAACCGAGACATAACCGGCGTTATCCTCCAAAATGTTAATCGCAACCAGGTTTAATTGACTGTTTCAGTGTGGTACCGCATTACTACGTGATCTAAACCAGAAAAAGGCCTGGTTCTGGCCAACATGTATTCGAAAAACGCGAAAGTATGAGCCAGATGATTGCATATACCAGAACTAACCGAGACATAACCTGTGTTCTCCTCTAAAATATTAATCGCAACCAGGTTTAATTGCCTGTTTTGGCGTGGTACCACATTACTACGTGGTCCAACCCAGAAAAAGGCCAGGATCTAGCCAACAAGTAGGCGAAAAATGCGAAGGTGCTAGCCAGATGAAGGCAAATCCCAGAACTAACCGAGACATAACCGGCGTTATCCTCTAAAATATTAATCGCAACCAGGATTAATTGACTGTTTCGGTGTGGTACCGCATTACTACGTAATCCAAACCAGAAAAAGCCCGGGATCTTGCCAACAAGTTGGCGGAGAATGCGAAGGTACGAGCCAGATGATTGCAAATACCAGAACTAACCCAGACATAACCAGCGTTATCCTATAAAATATTAATCGCAACCAGCTTCTATTGACTGTTTCGGTGTGGTACCACATCACTAGGTGGTCCAAGCCAGAAGAAGGGCAGGATCTGGCCAACAAGTATGCGAGAAATGCGAAAGTACGTGCCAGATGATTACAAATACCAGAACTAACCCAGACATAACCAGCGTTATCCTCTAAAATATTAATCGCAACCAGCTTCTATTGACTGTTTCGGTGTGGTACCACATCACTACGTGGTCCAAGCCAGAAAAAGGCCAGGATCTGGACAACAAGTATGCGAAAAATGCGAAAGTACGAGACAGATGAGGGCAAATCCCAGACCTAACCCAGACATAACCGGCGTTATCCTCCAAAATATTAACCGCAACCAGGTTTAATTGACTGTTACGGTGTGGTACCGCATTACTACGTGATCCAAACCAGAAAAAGCCCAGGATCTTGCCAACAAGTAGGCGGAAAATGCGAAGGTACGAGCCAGATGATTGCAAATACCAGAACTAACCCAGACATAACCAGCGTTATCCTCTAAAATATTAATCGCAACCAGGATTAATTGACTGTTTCGGTGTGGAACCACATTACGACGGGATACAAACCAGAAAAAACCCAAGATCTGGCCAACAAGTACGCGATAATTCCGAAAGTATGATCCAGATGATTGCAAATACCAGAACTAACCCAGACATAACCAGCGTTATCCTCTAAAATATTAATCGCAACCAGGTTTAATTGACTGTTTCGGTGTGGTACCGCAATACTACGTGATACAGACCAGAAACAGCCCAGGACCTGGCCAACAAGTATGCGAAAAATGCGAAAGTACGAGACAGATGAGGGCAAATCCCAGACCTAACCGAGACATAACCGGCGTTATCCTCTAAAATATTAATCGCAACCAGGTTTAATTGACTGTTTCAGTGTGGCACCAAATTACTACGTGGTCCAAGCCAGAAAAAACCCAAGATCTGGCCAACAAGTACGCGATAATTGCGAAAGTATGATCCAGATGATTGCAAATACCAGAACTAACCCAGACATAACCAGCGTTATCCTCTAAAATATTAATCGCAACCAGGTTTAATTGACTGTTTCGGTGTGGTACCGCATTACTACGTGATACACACCAGAAAAAGGCCAGGATCTGGCCAACAAGTATGCGAAAAATGCGAAAGTACGTGACAGATGAGGGCAAATCCTAGACCTAACCGAGATATAACCGGCGTTATCCTCCAAAATATTCATCGCAACCAGGTTTAATTGACTGCTTCGGTGTGGAACCACATTACGACGGGATCCAAACCACAAAAAACCCAAGATCTGGCCAACGAGTACGCGAAAATTGCGAAAGTATGAGCCAGATGATTGCAAATACCAGAACTAACCCAGACATAACCAGCGTTATCCTCTAAAATATTAATCGCAACCAGGTTTAATTGACTGTTTCGGTGTGGTACCACATCACTACGTGGTCCAAGCCAGAAAAAGGCCAGGATCTGGTCATCAAGTATGCGAGAAATGCGAAAGTATCAGCCAGATGGTTGCAAGTACCGGAACTAACCCAAACATAACCAGCGTTATCCTCCAAAAAATTAATCGCAACCAGGTTTAATTGACTGTTTCAGTGTGATACCACATTATTGCGTGGTCCAAGCCAGAAAAAGTCCAGGATCTGGCCAACAAGTATGAGAAAAATGCGAAAACTCGAGCCAGTTGACGGCAAATCCCAGACCTAACCGTGACATAACCGGCGTTATCCTCTAAAATGTTAATCGCAACCAGGTTTAATTGACTGTTTAGGTGTGGTACCACATTAGTACGTTGTCCAAGCCAGAAAAAGGCCAGGATCTTGCCAAGATGTATGCGAAAAACGCGAAAGTACGAGACAGATGAGGGAAAATCCTAGACTTAACCGAGAAATAACCGGCGCTATCCTCTAAAATATTAATCGCAACCAGGTTTCATTGACTGTTTCGGTGTGGTACCACATTACTACGTGGTCCAAGCCAGAAAAATCCCAGGATCTGGCCAACAAGTATGCGAGAAATGCGAAAGTACGTGCCAGATGAGGGCAAATCCCAGACCTAACCGAGACATAACCGGCGTCATCCTCTAAAATACTAATCGCAACCAGATTTTATTGACTGTCTCAGTGTGGCACCACATTACTACGTGGTCCAAACCAGAAAAAGCCCAGGATCTTGCCAACAAATAGGCGAAATATGCGAAGGTACGAGCCAGATGAGGGAAAATCCCAGACATATCCGAGACATAGCCGGCGTTATCCTGTAAAATATTTATCGGAACCAGGTTTAATTGACTGTTTCAGTGTGGTACCACATTACTACGTGGTCCAAGCATGAAAAAGCCCAGGATCTTGCCAACAAGTAGGCGAAAAATGCGAAGGTACGAGCCAGATGATTGCAAATACCAGAACTAAACCAGACATAACCAGCGTTATCCTATAAAATACTAATCGGAACCAGCTTTTATTGACTGTTTCAGTGTGGTACCACATTACTACGTGATCCAAACCAGAAAAAGCCCAGGATCAGGCCAACAAGTATGCGAGAAATGCGAAATTACGAGCCAGATGAGGGAAAATCCCAGACCCAACCGAGACATAACCGGCGTCATCCTCTAAAATATTAATCGCAACCAGGTTTAATTGACTGTCTGAGTGTGGTCCCACATTACTACGTGGTCCAAGCCAGAAAAAGGCCAGGATCTGGTCACCGAGTATGCGAGAAATGCGAAAGTACAAGCCAGATGAGGGCAAATACCAGAACTAACCCAGACATAACCGGCGTTATCCTCTAAAATATTAATCGCAACCAGCTTCTATTGACTGTTTCGGTGTGGTACCACATTACTACGTGGTCGAAGCCAGAAAAAGCCCAGGATCTGGCCAACAAGTATGCGAGAAATGCGAAAGTACGTGCCAGATGAGGGCAAATCCCAGACCTAACCCAGACATAACCGGCGTTATCCTCTAAAATATTAATCGCAACCAGCTTGTATTGACTGTTTCGGTGTGGTACCACATTACTACGTGGTCGACGCCAGAAAAAGGCCAGGATCTGGCCATCAAGTATGCGAGAAATGCGAAAGTATGTGCCAGATGAGGGCAAATCCCAGACATAACCCAGACATAACCGGCGTTATCCTCTAAAATATTAATCGCAACCGGGTTTAATTGACTGTTTCGGTGTGGAACCACATTACGACGGGATACAAACCAGAAAAAGCCCTGGATCTGGCCAACAAGCATGCGAAAAATGCGAAAGTATGTGCCAGATGAGGCCAAATCCCAGACCTAACCGAGACATAACCGGCGTTATCCTCTAAAATATTAATCGCCACCAGCTTGTATTGACTGTTTCGGTGTGGTACCACATTACTACGTGGTCCAAGCCAGAAAAAGGCCAGGATCTGGCCATCAAGTATGCGAGAAATGCGAAGGTATGTGTCAGATGAGGGCAAATCCCACACCTAACCCAGACATAACCGGCGTTATCCTGTAAAATATTAATCGGAACCAGGTTTATTTGACTGCTTCAGTGTGGTACCACATTACTACGTGGTCCAAGCATGAAAAAGCCCAGGATCTGGCCAACAAGTATGCAAAAAATGCGAAAGTATCAGCCAGATGGTTGCAAATACCGGAACTAACCCAAACATAACCAGCGTTATCCTCCAAAATATTAATCACAACCAGGTTTAATTGACTGTTTCAGTGTGGTACCGCATTACTACGTGATCCAAACCAGGAAAAGGCAAGGATCTGGCCAACAAGTATGCGAGAAATGCGAAAGTACGAGCCAGATAAGGGCAAATCCCAGACATAACCGAGACATGACCGGCGTTATCCTCTAAAATATTAATCGCAGCCAGCTTCTATTGACTGTTTCGGTGAGGTACCACATCACTACGTGGTCCAAGCCAGAAAAAGGCCAGGATCTGGACAACAAGTATGCGAGAAATGCGAAAGTACGTGCCAGATGATTACATATACCAGAACTAGCCCAGACCTAACCAGCGTTATCCACTAAAATATTAATCGCAACCAGCTTCTATTGACTGTTTCGGTGTGGTACCACGACACTACGTGGTCCAAGCCAGAAAAAGGCCAGGATCTGGACAACAAGTATGCGAAAAATACGAATATACGAGCCAGATGAGGGAAAATCCCAGACTTAACCCAGACATAACCGGCGTTATCCTCCAAAATATTAACCGCAACCAGGTTTAATTGATTGTTACGGTGTGGTACCGCATTACTACGTGATCCAAACCAGAAAAAGCCCAGGATCTTGCCAACAAGTAGGCGAAAAATGCGAAGGTACGAGCCAGATGAGGGCAAATCCCAGACCTAACCGAGACATAACCGGCGTTATCCTCCAAAATGTTAATCGCAACCAGGTTTAATTGACTGTTTCAGTGTGGTACCGCATTACTACGTGATCTAAACCAGAAAAAGGCCTGGTTCTGGCCAACATGTATTCGAAAAACGCGAAAGTATGAGCCAGATGATTGCATATACCAGAACTAACCGAGACATAACCTGTGTTCTCCTCTAAAATATTAATCGCAACCAGGTTTAATTGCCTGTTTTGGCGTGGTACCACATTACTACGTGGTCCAACCCAGAAAAAGGCCAGGATCTAGCCAACAAGTAGGCGAAAAATGCGAAGGTGCTAGCCAGATGAAGGCAAATCCCAGAACTAACCGAGACATAACCGGCGTTATCCTCTAAAATATTAATCGCAACCAGGATTAATTGACTGTTTCGGTGTGGTACCGCATTACTACGTGATCCAAACCAGAAAAAGCCCGGGATCTTGCCAACAAGTTGGCGGAGAATGCGAAGGTACGAGCCAGATGATTGCAAATACCAGAACTAACCCAGACATAACCAGCGTTATCCTATAAAATATTAATCGCAACCAGCTTCTATTGACTGTTTCGGTGTGGTACCACATCACTAGGTGGTCCAAGCCAGAAGAAGGGCAGGATCTGGCCAACAAGTATGCGAGAAATGCGAAAGTACGTGCCAGATGATTACAAATACCAGAACTAACCCAGACATAACCAGCGTTATCCTCTAAAATATTAATCGCAACCAGCTTCTATTGACTGTTTCGGTGTGGTACCACATCACTACGTGGTCCAAGCCAGAAAAAGGCCAGGATCTGGACAACAAGTATGCGAAAAATGCGAAAGTACGAGACAGATGAGGGCAAATCCCAGACCTAACCCAGACATAACCGGCGTTATCCTCCAAAATATTAACCGCAACCAGGTTTAATTGACTGTTACGGTGTGGTACCGCATTACTACGTGATCCAAACCAGAAAAAGCCCAGGATCTTGCCAACAAGTAGGCGGAAAATGCGAAGGTACGAGCCAGATGATTGCAAATACCAGAACTAACCCAGACATAACCAGCGTTATCCTCTAAAATATTAATCGCAACCAGGTTTAATTGACTGTTTCGGTGTGGTACCGCAATACTACGTGATACAGACCAGAAACAGCCCAGGACCTGGCCAACAAGTATGCGAAAAATGCGAAAGTACGAGACAGATGAGGGCAAATCCCAGACCTAACCGAGACATAACCGGCGTTATCCTCTAAAATATTAATCGCAACCAGGTTTAATTGACTGTTTCAGTGTGGCACCAAATTACTACGTGGTCCAAGCCAGAAAAAACCCAAGATCTGGCCAACAAGTACGCGATAATTGCGAAAGTATGATCCAGATGATTGCAAATACCAGAACTAACCCAGACATAACCAGCGTTATCCTCTAAAATATTAATCGCAACCAGGTTTAATTGACTGTTTCGGTGTGGTACCGCATTACTACGTGATACACACCAGAAAAAGGCCAGGATCTGGCCAGCAAGTATGCGAAAAATGCGAAAGTACGTGACAGATGAGGGCAAATCCTAGACCTAACCGAGATATAACCGGCGTTATCCTCCAAAATATTCATCGCAACCAGGTTTAATTGACTGCTTCGGTGTGGAACCACATTACGACGGGATCCAAACCACAAAAAACCCAAGATCTGGCCAACGAGTACGCGAAAATTGCGAAAGTATGAGCCAGATGATTGCAAATACCAGAACTAACCCAGACATAACCAGCGTTATCCTCTAAAATATTAATCGCAACCAGGTTTAATTGACTGTTTCGGTGTGGTACCACATCACTACGTGGTCCAAGCCAGAAAAAGGCCAGGATCTGGTCATCAAGTATGCGAGAAATGCGAAAGTATCAGCCAGATGGTTGCAAGTACCGGAACTAACCCAAACATAACCAGCGTTATCCTCCAAAAAATTAACCGCAACCAGGTTTAATTGACTGTTTCAGTGTGATACCACATTATTGCGTGGTCCAAGCCAGAAAAAGTCCAGGATCTGGCCAACTAGTATGAGAAAAATGCGAAAACTCGAGCCAGTTGACGGCAAATCCCAGACCTAACCGTGACATAACCGGCGTTATCCTCTAAAATGTTAATCGCAACCAGGTTTAATTGACTGTTTAGGTGTGGTACCACATTAGTACGTTGTCCAAGCCAGAAAAAGGCCAGGATCTTGCCAAGATGTATGCGAAAAACGCGAAAGTACGAGACAGATGAGGGAAAATCCTAGACTTAACCGAGAAATAACCGGCGCTATCCTCTAAAATATTAATCGCAACCAGGTTTCATTGACTGTGTGAGTGTGGTCCCACATTACTACGTGGTCCAAGCATGAAAAAGGCGAGGATCTGGCCCACAAGTATGCGAAAAATGCGAAATTACGAGCCAGATGAGGGAAAATCCCAGACCCAACCGAGACATAACCGGCGTTATCCTCTAAAATATTAATCGCCACCAGGTTTAATTGACTGCTTCGGTGTGGTACCGCATTAATACGTGATCCAAACCAGAAAAAGCCCACGATCTTGCCAACAAGTAGGCGAAAAATGCGAAGGTACGAGCCAGATGAGGGCAAATCCCAGACCTAACCGAGACATAACCGGCGTTATCCTCCAAAGTATTAATCGCAACCAGGTTTAATTGACAGTTTCAGTGTGATACCACATTACTACGTTGTCCAAGCCAGAAAAAGGCCAGGATCTAGTCAACAAGTATGCGAAAAATGCGAAAATACGAGCCAGATGACGGCAAATCCCAGACCTTACCGTGACATAACCGGCGTTATCCTCTAAAATATTAATCGCAACCAGGTTTAATTGACTGTTTCGGTGTGGAACCACATTACTACATGATCTAAACCAGAAAAAGCCCAGGATCTGGCCAATAAGTATGCGAAAAATGCGAAAGTACGAGCCAGATGGGGGCAAATGCTAGACCTAACCCAGACATAACCGGCGTTATCCTCTAAAATATTAATCGCAACCAGGTTTAATTGTTTGTTTAGGTGTGGTGCCGCATTACTACGTGATCCAAACCAGAAAAAGCCCAGGATCTTGCCAACAAATAGGCGAAAAATGCGAAGGTACGAGCCAGATGAGGGAAAATCCCAGACCTAACCGAGACATAGCCGGCGTTATCCTGTAAAATATTAATCGGAGCCAGGTTTATTTGACTGTTTCAGTGTGGTACCACATTACTACGTGGTCCAAGCATGAAAAAGCCCAGGATCTTGCCATCAAGTAGGCGAAAAATGCGAAGGTACGAGCCTGATGATTGCAAATACCAGAACTAAACCAGACATAACCAGCGTTATCCTCTAAAATACTATTCGGAGCCGGCTTTTATTGATTGTTTCAGTGTGGTACCACATTACTACGTGATCCAAACCAGAGAAAGCCCAGGATCTGGCCAACAAGTATGCGAGAAATGCGAAAATTCGAGCCAGATGACGGCAAATCCCAGACCTGACCGTGACATAACCTGCGTTATCGTCTAAAATATTAATCGCAACCAGGTTTAATTGACTGCTTCGGTGTGGAACCTCATTACTACGGGATCCAAACCAGAAAAAACCCAGGATCTGCCCAACAAGTATGCGAAAAACGCGAAAGTATGTGCCAGATGATTGCAAATACCAGAACTAAACCAGGCATATCCAGCGTTATCCTCTAAAATACTAATCGGAACCAGGTTTATTTGACTGTTTCAGTGTGGTACCACATTACAACGTGGTCCAAGCATGAAAAAGGCCAGGATCTGGCAAACAAGTATGCGAAAAATGCGAAATTACGAGCCAGATGAGGGAAAATCCCAAACCTAACGCAGACATAACCGGCGTTATCCTCTAAAATATTAATCGCCACCAGGTTGAATTGACTGCTTCGGTGTGGTACCGCATTACTACGTGATCCAAACCAGAAAAAGCCCAGGATCTTGCCAACAAGTATGCGAAAAATGCGGAGGTACGAGCCAGATGTGGGAAAATCCCAGACCTAACCGAGACATAGCCGGCGTTATCCTCCAAAGTATTAATCGCAACCAGGTTTAATTGACAGTTTCAGTGTGATACCACATTACTACGTTGTCCAAGCCAGAAAAAGGCCAGGATCTAGTCAACAAGTATGCGAAAAATGCGAAAATACGAGCCAGATGACGGCAAATCCCAGACCTTACCGTGACATAACCGGCGTTATCCTCTAAAATATTAATCGCAACCAGGTTTAATTGACTGTTTCGGTGTGGAACCACATTACTACATGATCTAAACCAGAAAAAGCCCAGGATCTGGCCAATAAGTATGCGAAAAATGCTAAAGTACGAGCCAGATGGGGGCAAATCCTAGACCTAACCCAGACATAACCGGCGTTATCCTCTAAAATATTAATCGCAACCAGGTTTAATTGATTGTTTAGGTGTGGTGCCGCATTACTACGTGATCCAAACCAGAAAAAGCCCAGGATCTTGCCAACAAATAGGCGAAAAATGCGAAGGTACGAGCCAGATGAGGGAAAATCCCAGACCTAACCGAGACATAGCCGGCGTTATCCTGTAAAATATTAATCGGAGCCAGGTTTATTTGACTGTTTCAGTGTGGTGTCACATTACTACGTGGTCCAAGCATGAAAAAGCCCAGGATCTTGCCATCAAGTAGGCGAAAAATGCGAAGGTACGAGCCAGATGATTGCAAATACCAGAACTAAACCAGACATAACCAGCGTTATCCTCTAAAATACAATTCGGAGCCGGCTTTTATTGATTGTTTCAGTGTGGTACCACATTACTACGTGATCCAAACCAGAAAAAGCCCAGGATCTGGCCAACAAGTATGCGAGAAATGCGAAAATTCGAGCCAGATGACGGCAAATCCCAGACCTGACCGTGACATAACCTGTGTTATCGTCTAAAATATTAATCGCAACCAGGTTTAATTGACTGCTTCGGTGTGGAACCTCATTACTACGGGATCCAAATCAGAAAAAACCCAGGATCTGCCCAACAAGTATGCGAAAAACGCGAAAGTATGTGCCAGATGATTGCAAATACCAGAACTAAACCAGGCATATCCAGCGTTATCCTCTAAAATACTAATCGGAACCAGGTTTATTTGACTGTTTCAGTGTGGTACCACATTACAACGTGGTCCAAGCATGAAAAAGGCCAGGATCTGGCAAACAAGTATGCGAAAAATGCGAAATTACGAGCCAGATGAGGGAAAATCCCAAACCTAACGCAGACATAACCGGCGTTATCCTCTAAAATATTAATCGCCACCAGGTTGAATTGACTGCTTCGGTGTGGTACCGCATTACTACGTGATCCAAACCAGAAAAAGCCCAGGATCTTGCCAACAAGTATGCGAAAAATGCGGAGGTACGAGCCAGATGTGGGAAAATCCGAGACCTAACCGAGACATAGCCGGCGTTATCCTGTAAAATATTAATCGGAACCAGGTTTATTTGACTGTTTCAGTGTCGTACCACATTACTACGTGATCCAAGCATGAAAAAGCCCAGGATCCTGCCAACAAGTTGGCGAAAAATGCGAAGGTACGAGACAGATGAGGGCAAATCCCAGACCTAACCGAGAAATAACCGGCGCTATCCTCTAAAATATTAATCGCAACCAGGTTTAATTGACTGTCTGAGTGTGGTCCCACATTACTATGTGATCCAAACCAGAAAAAGCCCAGGATCTTGCCAACAAGTAGGCGAAAAATGCGAAGGTACGAGCCAGATGAGGGCAAATCCCAGACCTAACCGAGACATAACCGGCGTTATCCTCCAAAGTATTAATCGCAACCAGGTTTAATTGACAGTTTCAGTGTGATACCACATTACTACGTTGTCCAAGCCAGAAAAAGGCCAGGATCTAGCCAACAAGTATGCGAAAAATGCGAATATACGAGCCAGATGACGGCAAATCCCAGACCTTACCGTGACATAACCGGCGTTATCCTCTAAAATATTAATCGCAACCAGGTTTAATTGACTGTTTCGGTGTGGAACCACATTACTACATGATCTAAACCAGAAAAAGCCCAGGATCTGGCCAACAAGTATGCGAAAAATGCGAAAGTACGAGCCAGATGGGGGCAAATCCTAGACCTAACCCAGACATAACCGGCGTTATCCTCTAAAATATTAATCGCAACCAGGTTTAATTGACTGTTTCGGTGTGGTACCGCATTACTACGTGATCCAAACCAGAAAAAGGCCAGGATCCTGCCAAGATGTATGCGAAAAACGAGAAAGTATAAGCCAGATGAGGGCAAATACCAAACCTAACCCAGACGTTGCCGGCGTTATCCTGTAAAATATTAATCGGAACCATGTTTATTTGACTGTCTCAGTGTGTTACCACATTACTACGTGATCCAAACCAGAAAAAGGCCAGGATCTCGCCAACAAGTAAGCGAAAAATGCGAAAGTACGAGCCAGATGAGGGAAAATCCCAGACCTAACCGAGACAAAACCGACGTTATCCTGTAAAATATTGATCGGAACCAGGTTTATTTGACTGTTTCAGTGTGGCACCACATTACTACGTGGTCCAAACCAGAAAAAGCCCAGGATCTTGCCAACAAATAGGCGAAAAATGTGAAGGTACGAGCCAGATGATAGCAAATACCAGAACTAAACCAGACATAACCAGCGATATTCTCTAAAATACTATTCGGAACCAGGTTTAATTGACTGTTAAGGTGTGGTACCGCATTACTGCCTGATCCAAACCAAAAAAAGCCCAGGATCTTGCCACAAGTAGGCGAAAAATGAGAAGGTACGAGCCAGATGATTGCAAATACCAGAACTAAACCAGACATAACCAGCGTTATCCTCTAAAATACTAATCGGAACCAAGTTTATTTGACTGTTTCAGTGTGGTACCACATTACTACGTGGTCCAAGCATGAAAAAGGCCTGGATCTGGCCAACAAGTATGCGAAAGATGCGAAAATACGAGCCAGATGAGGGAAAATCCCAGACCTAACCCAGACATAACCGGCGTTATCCTCCAAAATATTAACCGCAACCAGGTTTAATTGATTGTTACGGTGTGGTACCGCATTACTACGTGATCCAAACCAGAAAAAGCCCAGGATCTTGCCAACAAGTAGGCGAAAAATGCGAAGGTACGAGCCAGATGAGGGCAAATCCCAGACCTAACCGAGACATAACCGGCGTTATCCTCCAAAATGTTAATCGCAACCAGGTTTAATTGACTGTTTCAGTGTGGTACCGCATTACTACGTGATCTAAACCAGAAAAAGGCCTGGTTCTGGCCAACATGTATTCGAAAAACGCGAAAGTATGAGCCAGATGATTGCATATACCAGAACTAACCGAGACATAACCTGTGTTCTCCTCTAAAATATTAATCGCAACCAGGTTTAATTGCCTGTTTTGGCGTGGTACCACATTACTACGTGGTCCAACCCAGAAAAAGGCCAGGATCTTGCCAACAAGTAGGCGAAAAATGCGAAGGTGCTAGCCAGATGAAGGCAAATCCCAGAACTAACCGAGACATAACCGGCGTTATCCTCTAAAATATTAATCGCAACCAGGATTAATTGACTGTTTCGGTGTGGTACCGCATAACTACGTGATCCAAACCAGAAAAAGCCCGGGATCTTGCCAACAAGTTGGCGGAGAATGCGAAGGTACGAGCCAGATGATTGCAAATACCAGAACTAACCCAGACATAACCAGCGTTATCCTATAAAATATTAATCGCAACCAGCTTCTATTGACTGTTTCGGTGTGGTACCACATCACTAGGTGGTCCAAGCCAGAAAAAGGGCAGGATCTGGCCAACAAGTATGCGAGAAATGCGAATGTACGTGCCAGATGATTACAAATACCAGAACTAACCCAGACATAACCAGCGTTATCCTCTAAAATATTAATCGCAACCAGCTTCTATTGACTGTTTCGGTGTGGTACCACATCACTACGTGGTCCAAGCCAGAAAAAGGCCAGGATCTGGACAACAAGTATGCGAAAAATGCGAAAGTACGAGACAGATGAGGGCAAATCCCAGACCTAACCCAGACATAACCGGCGTTATCCTCCAAAATATTAACCCCAACCAGGTGTAATTGACTGTTACGGTGTGGTACCGCATTACTACGTGATCCAAACCAGAAAAAGCCCAGGATCTTGCCAACAAGTAGGCGGAAAATGCGAAGGTACGAGCCAGATGATTGCAAACACCAGAACTAACCCAGACATAACCAGCGTTATCCTCTAAAATATTAATCGCAACCAGGTTTAATTGACTGTTTCGGTGTGGAACCACATTACGACGGGATACAAACCAGAAAAAACCCAAGATCTGGCCAACAAGTACGCGATAATTCCGAAAGTATGATCCAGATGATTGCAAATACCAGAACTAACCCAGACATAACCAGCGTTATCCTCTAAAATATTAATCGCAACCAGGTTTAATTGACTGTTTCGTTGTGGTACCGCAATACTACGTGATACAGACCAGAAACAGCCCAGGACCTGGCCAACAAGTATGCGAAAAATGCGAAAGTACGAGACAGATGAGGGCAAATCCCAGACCTAACCGAGACATAACCGGCGTTATCCTCTAAAATATTAATCGCAACCAGGTTTAATTGACTGTTTCAGTGTGGCACCAAATTACTACGTGGTCCAAGCCAGAAAAAACCCAAGATCTGGCCAACAAGTACGCGATAATTGCGAAAGTATGATCCAGATGATTGCAAATACCAGAACTAACCCAGACATAACCAGCGTTATCCTCTAAAATATTAATCGCAACCAGGTTTAATTGACTGTTTCGGTGTGGTACCGCATTACTACGTGATACACACCAGAAAAAGGCCAGGATCTGGCCAACAAGTATGCGAAAAATGCGAAAGTACGTGACAGATGAGGGCAAATCCTAGACCTAACCGAGATATAACCGGCGTTATCCTCCAAAATATTCATCGCAACCAGGTTTAATTGACTGCTTCGGTGTGGAACCACATTACGACGGGATCCAAACCACAAAAATCCCAAGATCTGGCCAACGAGTACGCGAAAATTGCGAAAGTATGAGCCAGATGATTGCAAATACCAGAACTAACCCAGACATAACCAGCGTTATCCTCTAAAATATTAATCGCAACCAGGTTTAATTGACTGTTTCGGTGTGGTACCACATCACTACGTGGTCCAAGCCAGAAAAAGGCCAGGATCTGGTCATCAAGTATGCGAGAAATGCGAAAGTATCAGCCAGATGGTTGCAAGTACCGGAACTAACCCAAATATAACCAGCGTTATCCTCCAAAAAATTAATCGCAACCAGGTTTAATTGACTGTTTCAGTGTGATACCACATTATTGCGTGGTCCAAGCCAGAAAAAGTCCAGGATCTGGCCAACAAGTATGAGAGAAATGCGAAAATTCGAGCCAGATGACGGCAAATCCCAGACCTAACCGTAACATAACCGGCGTTATCCTCTAAAATGTTAATCGCAACCAGGTTTAATTGACTGTTTAGGTGTGGTACCACATTACTACGTTGTCCAAGCCAGAAAAAGGCCAGGATCTTGCCAAGATGTACGCGAAAAACGCGAAAGTACGAGACAGATGAGGGAAAATCCTAGACTTAACCGAGAAATAACCGGCGCTATCCTCTAAAATATTAATCGCAACCAGGTTTCATTGACTGTGTGAGTGTGGTCCCACATTACTACGTGGTCCAAGCATGAAAAAGGCGAGGATCTGGCCCACAAGTATGCGAAAAATGCGAAATTACGAGCCAGATGAGGGAAAATCCCAGACCCAACCGAGACATAACCGGCGTTATCCTGTAAAATATTAGTCACCACCAGGTTAGTTGACTGTTTCGGTATGGAACCTCATTACTACGGGATCCAAACCAGAAAAAACCCAGGATCTGGCCAAGAAGTGTGCGAAAAACGCGAAAGTATGAGCCAGATGATTGCAAATACCAGAACTAACCCAGACGTAACCGGCGTTATCCTCTAAAATACTATTCGGAACCAGGTTTAATTGACTGTTAAGGTGTGGTACCGCATTACTACCTGATCCAAACCAGAAAAAGCCCAGGATCTTGCCACAACTAGGCGAAAAATGCGAAATTACGAGCCAGATGAGGGAAAATCCCAGACCTAACCGAGAAAAAACCGGCGTTATCCTCTAAAATATTAATCGCAACCAGGTTTAATTGACTGTTTCAGTGTGGCACCAAATTACTACGTGGTCCAATCCAGAAAAAACCCAAGATCTGGCCAACAAGTACGCGATAATTGCGAAAGTATGATCCAGATGATTGCAAATACCAGAACTAACCCAGACATAACCAGCGTTATCCTCTAAAATACTATTCGGAACCAGGTTTAATTGACTGTTACGGTGTGGTACCGTATTACTACCTGATCCAAACCAGAAAAAGCCCAGGGTCTTGCCACAAGTATGCGAAAAATGCGAAATTACGAGCCAGATGAGGGAAAATCCCAGACCTAACCGAGAAAAAACCGGCGTTATCCTCTAAAATATTAATCGCCACCAGGTTTAATTGACTGCTTCGGTGTGGTACCGCATTACTACGTGATCCAAACCAGAAAAAGCCCACGATCTTGCCAACAAGTAGGCGAAAAATGCGAAGGTACGAGCCAGATGAGGGCAAATCCCAGACCTAACCGAGACATTACCGGCGTTATCCTCCAAAGTATTAATCGCAACCAGGTTTAATTGACAGATTCAGTGTGATACCACATTACTACGTTGTCCAAGCCAGAAAAAGGCCAGGATCTAGTCAACAAGTATGCGAAAAATGCGAAAATACGAGCCAGATGACGGCAAATCCCAGACCTTACCGTGACATAACCGGCGTTATCCTCTAAAATATTAATCGCAACCAGGTTTAATTGACTGTTTCGGTGTGGAACCACATTACTACATGATCTAAACCAGAAAAAGCCCAGGATCTTGCCAAGATGTATGCGAAAAACGCGAAAGTACGAGCCAGATGGGGGCAAATCCTAGACCTAACCCAGACATAACCGGCGTTATCCTCTAAAATATTAATCGCAACCAGGTTTAATTGACTGTTTAGGTGTGGTACCGCATTACTAAGTGATCCAAACCAGAAAAAGCCCAGGATCTTGCCAACAAATAGGCGAAAAATGCGAAGGTACGAGCCAGATGAGGGAAAATCCCAGACCTAACCGAGACATAGCCGGCGTTATCCTGTAAAATATTAATCGGAGCCAGGTTTATTTGACTGTTTCAGTGTGGTACCACATTACTACGTGGTCCAAGCATGAAAAAGCCCAGGATCTTGCCATCAAGTAGGCGAAAAATGCGAAGGTACGAGCCAGATGATTGCAAACACCAGAACTAAACCAGACATAACCAGCGTTATCCTCTAAAATACTATTCGGAACCGGCTTTTATTGATTGTTTCAGTGTGGTACCACATTACTACGTGATCCAAACCAGAAAAAGCCCAGGATCTGGCCAACAAGTATGCGAGAAATGCGAAAATTCGAACCAGATGACGGCAAATCCCAGACCTGACCGTGACATAACCTGCGTTATCGTCTAAAATATTAATCGCAACCAGGTTTAATTGACTGCTTCGGTGTGGAACCTCATTACTACGGGATCCAAACCAGAAAAAACCCAGGATCTGCCCAACAAGTATGCGAAAAACGCGAAAGTATGTGCCAGATGATTGCAAATACCAGAACTAACCCAGACGTAACCGGCGTTATCCTCTAAAATACTATTCGGAACCAGGTTTAATTGACTGTTAAGGTGTGGTACCGCATTACTACCTGATCCAAACCAGAAAAAGCCCAGGATCTTGCCACAACTAGGCGAAAAATGCGAAGGTACGAGCCAGATGATTGCAAATACCAGAACTAAACCAGGCATATCCAGCGTTATCCTCTAAAATACTAATCGGAACCAGGTTTATTTGACTGTTTCATTGTGGTACCACATTACAACGTGGTCCAAGCATGAAAAAGGCCAGGGTCTGGCAAACAAGTATGCGAAAAATGCGAAATTACGAGCCAGATGAGGGAAAATCCCAAACCTAACGCAGACATAACCGGCGTTATCCTCTAAAATATTAATCGCCACCAGGTTGAATTGACTGCTTCGGTGTGGTACCGCATTACTACGTGATCCAAACCAGAAAAAGCCCAGGATCTCGCCAACAAGTATGCGAAAAATGCGGAGGTACGAGGCAGATGTGGGAAAATCCCAGACCTAACCGAGACATAGCCGGCGTTATCCTGTAAAATATTAATCGGAACCGGGTTTATTTGACTGTTTCAGTGTCGTACCACATTACTACGTGATCCAAGCATGAAAAAGCCCAGGATCCTGCCAACAAGTTGGCGAAAAATGCGAAGGTACGAGACAGATGAGGGCAAATCCCAGACCTAACCGAGAAATAACCGGCGCTATCCTCTAAAATATTAATCGCAACCAGGTTTAATTGACTGTCTGAGTGTGGTCCCACATTACTATGTGATCCAAACCAGAAAAAGCCCAGGATCTTGCCAACAAGTAGGCGAAAAATGCGAAGGTACGAGCCAGATGAGGGCAAATCCCAGACCTAACCGAGACATAACCGGCGTTATCCTCCAAAGTATTAATCGCAACCAGGTTTAATTGACAGATTCAGTGTGATACCACATTACTACGTTGTCCAAGCCAGAAAAAGGCCAGGATCTAGTCAACAAGTATGCGAAAAATGCGAAAATACGAGCCAGATGACGGCAAATCCCAGACCTTACCGTGACATAACCGGCGTTATCCTCTAAAATATTAATCGCAACCAGGTTTAATTGACTGTTTCGGTGTGGAACCACATTACTACATGATCTAAACCAGAAAAAGCCCAGGATCTTGCCAAGATGTATGCGAAAAACGCGAAAGTACGAGCCAGATGGGGGCAAATCCTAGACCTAACCCAGACATAACCGGCGTTATCCTCTAAAATATTAATCGCAACCAGGTTTAATTGACTGTTTAGGTGTGGTACCGCATTACTACGTGATCCAAACCAGAAAAAGCCCAGGATCTTGCCAACAAATAGGCGAAAAATGCGAAGGTACGAGCCAGATGAGGGAAAATCCCAGACCTAACCGAGACATAGCCGGCGTTATCCTGTAAAATATTAATCGGAGCCAGGTTTATTTGACTGTTTCAGTGTGGTACCACATTACTACGTGGTCCAAGCATGAAAAAGCCCAGGATCTTGCCATCAAGTAGGCGAAAAATGCGAAGGTACGAGCCAGATGATTGCAAACACCAGAACTAAACCAGACATAACCAGCGTTATCCTCTAAAATACTATTCGGAACCGGCTTTTATTGATTGTTTCAGTGTGGTACCACATTACTACGTGATCCAAACCAGAAAAAGCCCAGGATCTGGCCAACAAGTATGCGAGAAATGCGAAAATTCGAGCCAGATGACGGCAAATCCCAGACCTGACCGTGACATAACCTGCGTTATCGTCTAAAATATTAATCGCAACCAGGTTTAATTGACTGCTTCGGTGTGGAACCTCATTACTACGGGATCCAAACCAGAAAAAACCCAGGATCTGCCCAACAAGTATGCGAAAAACGCGAAAGTATGTGCCAGATGATTGCAAATACCAGAACTAACCCAGACGTAACCGGCGTTATCCTCTAAAATACTATTCGGAACCAGGTTTAATTGACTGTTAAGGTGTGGTACCGCATTACTACCTGATCCAAACCAGAAAAAGCCCAGGATCTTGCCACAACTAGGCGAAAAATGCGAAGGTACGAGCCAGATGATTGCAAATACCAGAACTAAACCAGGCATATCCAGCGTTATCCTGTAAAATATTAATCGGAACCAGGTTTATTTGACAGTTTCAGTGTGGTATCACATTACTACGTGATCCAAGCATGAAAAAGCCCAGGATCCTGCCAACAAGTAGGCGAAAATGCGAAGGTACGAGCTAGATGATTGCAAATACCAGAACTAAACCAGACATAACCGGCGTTATCCTCTAAAATATTAATCGCCACCAGGTTGAATTGACTGCTTCGGTGTGGTACCGCATTACTACGTGATCCAAACCAGAAAAAGCCCAGGATCTCGCCAACAAGTATGCGAAAAATGCGGAGGTACGAGGCAGATGTGGGAAAATCCCAGACCTAACCGAGACATAGCCGGCGTTATCCTGTAAAATATTAATCGGAACCGGGTTTATTTGACTGTTTCAGTGTCGTATCACATTACTACGTGATCCAAGCATGAAAAAGCCCAGGATCCTGCCAACAAGTTGGCGAAAAATGCGAAGGTACGAGACAGATGAGGGCAAATCCCAGACCTAACCGAGAAATAACCGGCGCTATCCTCTAAAATATTAATCGCAACCAGGTTTAATTGACTGTCTGAGTGTGGTCCCACATTACTATGTGATCCAAACCAGAAAAAGCCCAGGATCTTGCCAACAAGTAGGCGAAAAATGCGAAGGTACGAGCCAGATGAGGGCAAATCCCAGACCTAACCGAGACATAACCGGCGTTATCCTCCAAAGTATTAATCGCAACCAGGTTTAATTGACAGTTTCAGTGTGATACCACATTACTACGTTGTCCAAGCCAGAAAAAGGCCAGGATCTAGCCAACAAGTATGCGAAAAATGCGAATATACGAGCCAGATGACGGCAAATCCCAGACCTTACCGTGACGTAACCGGCGTTATCCTCTAAAATATTAATCGCAACCAGGTTTAATTGACTGTTTCGGTGTGGAACCACATTACTACATGATCGAAACCAGAAAAAGCCCAGGATCTGGCCAACAAGTATGCGAAAAATGCGAAAGTACGAGCCAGATGGGGGCAAATCCTAGACCTAACCCAGACATAACCGGCGTTATCCTCTAAAATATTAATCGCAACCAGGTTTAATTGACTGTTTCGGTGTGGTACCGCATTACTACGTGATCCAAACCAGAAAAAGGCCAGGATCCTGCCAAGATGTATGCGAAAAACGAGAAAGTATGAGCCAGATGAGGGCAAATACCAGACCTAACCCAGACGTTGCCGGCGTTATCCTGTAAAATATTAATCGGAACCATGTTTATTTGACTGTCTCAGTGTGTTACCACATTACTACGTGATCCAAACCAGAAAAAGGCCAGGATCTGGCCAACAAGTAAGCGAAAAATGCGAAAGTACGAGCCAGATGAGGGAAAATCCCAGACCTAACCGAGACAAAACCGGCGTTATCCTGTAAAATATTGATCGGAACCAGGTTTATTTGACTGTTTCAGTGTGGCACCACATTACTACGTGGTCCAAACCAGAAAAAGCCCAGGATCTTGCCAACAAATAGGCGAAAAATGTGAAGGTACGAGCCAGATGATTGCAAATACCAGAACTAAACCAGACATAACCAGCGTTATCCTCTAAAATACTATTCGGAACCAGGTTTAATTGACTGTTAAGGTGTGGTACCGCATTACTGCCTGATCCAAACCAAAAAAAGCCCAGGATCTTGCCACAAGTAGGCGAAAAATGAGAAGGTAAGAGCCAGATGATTGCAAATACCAGAACTAAATCAGACATAACCAGCGTTATCCTCTAAAATACTAATCGGAACCAGGTTTATTTGACTGTTTCAGTGTGGTACCACATTACTACGTGGTCCAAGCATGAAAAAGGCCTGGATCTGGCCAACAAGTATGCGAAAGATGCGAAATTACGAGCCAGATAAGGGAAAATCCCAAACCTAACGGAGACATAACCGGCGTTATCCTCTAAAATATTAATCGCCACGAGGTTGAATTGACCGCGTCGGTGTGGTACCGCATTACTACGTGATCCAAACCAGAAAATGCCCAGGATCTTGCCAACAAGTATGCGAAAAATGCGGAGGTACGAGCCAGATGAGGGAAAATCCCAGACCTAACCGAGACATAGCCGGCGTTATCCTGTTAAATATTAATCGGAACCAGGTTTATTTGACTGTTTCAGTGTGGTACCACATTACTACGTGGTCCAAGCATGAAAAAGCCCAGGATCTTGCCAACAAATAGGCGAAAAATGCGAAGGTACGAGCCAGATGAGGGAAAACCCCAGACCTAACCGAGACATAGCCGGCGTTATCCTGTTAAATATTAATCGCCATCAGGTTTAATTGACAGTTTCAGTGTGATACCACATTACTACGTTGTCCAAGCCAGAAAAAGGCCAGGATCTAGCCAACAAGTATGCGAAAAATGCGAAATTTCGAACCAGATGACGGCAAATCCCAGACCTTGCCGTGACATAACCGGCGTTATCCTCTAAAATATTAATCGCAACCAGGTTTAATTGACTGTTTCGGTGTGGAACCACATTACTACATGATCTAAACCGGAAAAAGCCCAGGATGTGGCCAACAAGTATGCGAAAAATGCGAAAGTACGAGCCAGATGGGAGCAAATCCTAGACCTAACCCAGACATAACCGGCGTTAGCCACTAAAATATTAATCGCAACCAGGTTTAATTGACTGTTTCGGTGTGGTATCGCATTGCTACGTGATCCAAACCAGAAAAAGGCCAGGATCTTGCCAAGATGTATGCGAAAAACGAGAAAGTACGAGCCAGTTGAGGGAAAATCCCAGACCTAACCGAGACAAAACCGGCGTTATCCTGTAAAATATTGATCGGAACCAGGTTTATTTGACTGTTTCAGTGTGGCACCACATTACTACGTGGTCCAAACCAGAAAAAGCCCAGGATCTTGCCAACAAATAGGCGAAAAATGCGAAGGTACGAGCCAGATGAGGGAAAATCCCAGACCTAACCGAGACATAGCCGGCGTTATCCTGTAAAATATTAATCGGAACCAGGTTTATTTGACTGTTTCAGTGTGGTACCACATTACTACGTGGTCGAAGCATGAAAAAGCCCAGGATCTTGCCATCAAGTAGGCGAGAAATGCGAAAATACGAGCCAGATAAGGGCAAATCCCAGACCTAACCCAGACATAATCGGCGTTATCCTCTAAAATATTAATCGCAACCTGGTTTAATTGACTGTTTCGGTGTGGAACCACATTACGACGGGATACAAACCAGAAAAAGCCCAGGATCTTGCCAACAAATAGGCGAAAAATGCGAAGGTACGAGCCAGATGAGGGAAAATCCCAGACCTAACCGAGACATAGCCGGCGTTATCCTGTAAAATATTAATCGGAACCAGGTTTATTTGACTGTTTCAGTGTGGTACCACATTACTACGTGGTCGAAGCATGAAAAAGCCCAGGATCTTGCCATCAAGTAGGCGAGAAATGCGAAAATACGAGCCAGATAAGGGCAAATCCCAGACCTAACCCAGACATAACCGGCGTTATCCTCTAAAATATTAATCGCAACCTGGTTTAATTGACTGTTTCGGTGTGGAACCACATTACGACGGGATACAAACCAGAAAAAGCCCTGGATCTGGCCAACAAGTATGCGAGAAATGCGAAAGTATGAGCCAGATGAGGGCAAATCCCAGAACTAACCGAGACATAACCGGCGTTATCCTCTAAAATATTAATCGCAACCAGGTTTAATTGACTGTTTCGGTGTGGTACCACATTACTGCGTGGTCCAAGCATGAAAAAGGCCAGGATCTGGCCCACAAGTATGCGAAAAATGCGAAATTAAGAGCCAGATGAGGGAAAATCCCAGACCTAACCGAGACATAAGCGGCGTTATCCTCTAAAATTTTAATCGCCACCAGGTTTAATTGACTGTTTCGGTGTGGTACCGCATTACTACGTGATCCAAACCAGAAAAAGGCCAGGATCTTGCCAAGATGTATTCGAAAAACGCGAAAGTATGAGCCAGATGAGGGCAAATACCAGACCTAACCCAGACATAGCCGGCGTTATCCTGTAAAATATTAATCGGAACCATGTTTATTTGACTGTTTCAGTGTGGTACCACATTACTACGTGGTCCAAGCATGAAAAAGGCCAGGATCTGGCCCATAAGTATGCGAAAAATGCGAAATTACGAGCCAGATGAGGGAAAATCCCAGACCTAACCGAGACATAACCGGCGTTATCCCCTAAAATATTAATCACCACCAGGTTTAATTGACTGTTTCGGTATGGAACCTCATTACTACGGGATCCAAACCAGAAAAAACCCAGGATCTGGCCAACAAGTGTGCGAAAAACGCGAAAGTATGAGCCAGATGATTGCAAATACCAGAACTAACCCAGACGTAACCTGCATTATCCTGTAAAATACTATTCTCAACCAGGTTTAATTGACTGTTACGGGGTGGTACCGCATTACTACGTGATCCAAACCAGGAAAAGCCCAGGATCTTGCCACAAGTATGCGAAAAATGCGAAATTACGAGCCAGATGAGGGAAAATCCCAGACCTAACTGAGACATAGCCGGCGTTATCCTGTAAAATATTAATCGGAACCAGGTTTATTTGACTGTTTCAGTGTGGTACCACATTACTACGTGGTCCAAGCATGAAAAAGGCCAGGATCTGGCCAACAAGTATGCGAAAAATGCGAAATTACGAGCCAGATGAGGGAAAATCCCAAACCTAACGGAGACATAACCGGCGTTATCCTCTAAAATATTAATCGCCACAAGGTTGAATTGACTGCTTCGGTGTGGTACCGCATTACTACGTGATCCAAACCAGAAAATGCCCAGGATCTTGCCAACAAGTATGCGAAAAATGCGGAGGTACGAGCCAGATGAGGGAAAATCCCAGACTAACCGAGACATAGCCGGCGTTATCCTGTTAAATATTAATCGGAACCAGGTTTATTTGACTGTTTCAGTGTGGTACCACATTACTACATGGTCCAAGCATGAAAAAGCCCAGGATCTTGCCAACAAGTAGGCGAAAAATGCGAAGGTACGAGCCAGATGATAGCAAATACCAGAACTAACCGAGACAAAACCGGCGTTATCCTCCAACATATTAATCGCAACAAGGTTTAATTGACTGCTACGGTGTGGTACCGCATTACTACGTGATCCAAACCAGGAAAAGCCCAGGATCTTGCCAACGAGTATGCAAAAATTGCGAACGTATGAGACAGATGATTGCAAATACCAGAACTAACCCAGACATAACCAGCGTTATCCTCTAAAATACTAATCGGAACCAGCTTTCATTGACTGTTTCAGTGTGGTACCACATTACTACGTGATCCAAACCAGAAAAAGCCCAGGATCTGGCCAACAAGTATGCGAGAAATGCGAAAGTATGAGCCAGATGAGGGCAAATCCCAGAACTAACCGAGACATAACCGGCGTTATCCTCTAAAATATTAATCGCTACCAGGTTTAATTGACTGTTTCGGTGTGGTACCACATTACTACGTTATCAAAACAGAAAAAGCCCAGGATCTGGCCAACAAGTATGCGAAAAATGCGAAAGTACGAGCCAGATGTGGGCAAATCCCAGACCTCACCCAGACATAACCGGCGTTATCCTCTAAAATATTAATCGCAACCAGGTTTAATTGACTGTTTCAGTGTGATACCACATTACTGCGTGGTCCAAGCATGAAAAAGGCCAGGATCTGGCCCACAAGTATGCGAAAAATGCGAAATTAGGAGCCAGATGAGGGAAAATCCCAGACCTAACCGAGACAAAACCGGCGTTATCCTTTAAAATTTTAATCGCCACCAGGTTTAATTGACTGTTTCGGTGTGGTACCGCATTACTACGTGATCCAAACCAGAAAAAGCCCAGGATCTTGCCAAGTATGCGAAAAATGCGGAGGTACGAGCCAGATGTGGGAAAATCCCAGACCTAACCGAGACATAGCCGGCGTTATCCTGTAAAATATTAATCGGAACCAGGTTTATTTGACTGTTTCAGTGTGGTACCACATTACTACGTGATCCAAGCATGAAAAAGCCCAGGATCCTGCCAACAAGTAGGCGAAAAATGCGAAGGTACGAGCTAGATGATTGCAAATACCAGGACTAGACCAGACATAACCAGCGTTATCCTCTGAAATATTAATCGGAACCTGCTTTCATTGACTGTTTCAGTGTGTTACCACATTACTACGTGATCCAAACCAGAAAAAGCCCAGGATCTGGCCAAAATGTATGCGAGAAATGCGAAAGTACTAGCCAGATGAGGGTAAATCCCAGAACTAACCGAGACATAACCGGCGCTATCCTCTAAAATATTAATCGCAACCAGGTTTAATTGACTGTTTCGGCGTGGTACCGCATTACTACGTGATCCAAACCAGAAAAAGGCCAGGATCTTGCCAAGATGTATTCGAAAAACGCGAAAGTATGAGCCAGATGATTGCAAATACCAGACCTAACCCAGACATAACCGGCGTTATCCTCTAAAATATTAATCGCAACCTGGTTTAATTGACTGCTTCGGTGTGGTACCGCATTACTACGTGATCCAAACCAGAAAAAGCCCAGGATCTTGCCAACAAGTATGCGAAAAATGCGGAGGTACGAGCCAGATGTCGGAAAATCCTAGACCTAACCGAGACATAGCCGGCGTTATCCTGTAAAATATTAATCGGAACCAGGTTTATTTGACAGTTTCAGTGTGGTATCACATTACTACGTGATCCAAGCATGAAAAAGCCCAGGATCCTGCCAACAAGTAGGCGAAAATGCGAAGGTACGAGCTAGATGATTGCAAATACCAGAACTAAACCAGACATAACCGGCGTTATCCTCTAAAATATTAATCGCAACCTGGTTTAATTGACTGTTTCAGTGTGGTACCACATTGCTACGTGGTCCAAGCATGAAAAAGGCCAGGATCTGGCCCATAAGTATGCGAAAAATGCGAAATTACGAGCCAGATGAGGGAAAATCCCAGACCTAACCGAGACATAACCGGCGTTATCCTCTAAAATATTAATCACCACCAGGTTTAATTGACTGTTTCGATATGGAACCTCATTACTACGGGATCCAAACCAGAAAAAACCCAGGATCTGGCCAACAAGTGTGCGAAAAACGCGAAAGTATGAGCCAGATGATTGCAAATACCAGAACTAACCCTGACGTAACCTGCATTATCCTCTAAAATACTAATCTCAACCAGGTTTAATTGACTGTTACGGGGTGGTACCGCATTACTACCTGATCCGAACCAGAAAAAGCCCAGGATCTTGCCACAAGTATGCGAAAAATGCGAAATTACGAGCCAGATGAGGGAAAATCCCAGACCTAACCGAGACATAGCCGGCGTTATCCTGTAAAATATTAATCGGAACCAGGTTTATTTGACTGTTTCAGTGTGGTACCACATTACTACGTGGTCCAAGCATGAAAAAGCCCAGGATCTTGCCATCATGTAGGCGAAAAATGCGAAGGTACGAGCCAGATGATTGCAAATACCAGAACTAAACCAGACATAACCAGCGTTATCCTCTAAAATACTATTCGGAACCAGCTTTTATTGATTGTTTCAGTGTGGTACCACATTACTACGTGGTCCAAACCAGAAAAAGCCCAGGATCTGGCCAACAAGTATGCGAGAAATGCGAAAATTCGAGCCAGATGACGGCAAATCCCAGACCTGACCGTGACACAACCGGCGTTATCGTCTAAAATATTAACCGCAACCAGGTTTAATTGACTGCTTCGGTGTGGAACCTCATTACTACGGGATCCAAACCAGAAAAAACCCAGGATCTGCCCAACAAGTATGCGAAAAACGCGAAAGTATGTGCCAGATGATTGCAAATACCAGAACTAACCCAGACGTAACCGGCGTTATCCTCTAAAATACTATTCGGAACCAGGTTTAATTGACTGTTAAGGTGTGGTACCGCATTACTACCTGATCCAAACCAGAAAAAGCCCAGGATCTTGCCACAACTAGGCGAAAAATGCGAAGGTACGAGCCAGATGATTGCAAATACCAGAACTAAACCAGGCATAACCAGCGTTATCCTCTGAAATACTAATCGGAACCAGGTTTATTTGAATGTTTCAGTGTGGTACCACATTACTACGTGGTCAAAGCATGAAAAAGGCCAGGATCTGGCCAACAAGTATGCGAAAAATGCGAAATTACGAGCCAGATGAGGGAAAATCCCAAACCTAACGGAGACATAACCGGCGTTATCCTCTAAAATATTAATCGCCACAAGGTTGAATTGACTGCTTCGGTGTGGTACCGCATTACTACGTGATCCAAACCAGAAAAAGCCCAGGATCTTGCCAACAAGTATGCGAAAAATGCGGAGGTACGAGCCAGATGTGGGAAAATTCTAGACCTAACCGAGACATAGCCGGCGTTATCCTGTAAAATATTAATCGGAACCAGGTTTATTTGACAGTTTCAGTGTGGTACCACATTACTACGTGATCCAAGCATTAAAAAGCCCAGGATCTTGCCAACAAGTAGGCGAAAAATGCGAAGGTACGAGCCAGATGATAGCAAATACCAGAACTAACCGATACATAACCGGCGTTATCCTCCAACATATTAATCGCAACCAGGTTTAATTGACTGCTACGGTGTGGCACCGCATCACTACGTGATTCAAACCAGGAAAAGCCCAGGATCTTGCCAACAAGTATGCGAAAATTGCGAACGTATGAGACAGATGATTGCAAATACCAGAACTAACCCAGACATAACCAGCGTTATCCTCCAAAATATTAATCGCAACCAGGTTTAATTGACTGTTTCGGTGTGGAGCGTCATTATTACGGGACCCAAACCAGAAAGAACCCTGGATCTGGCCAAGAAGTATGCGAAAAACGCGAAAGTATGTGACAGATGATTGCAAATACCAGAACTAACCCAGACATAACCAGCGTTATCCTCTAAAATACTAATCGGAACCAGCTTTTATTGACTGTTTCAGTGTGGTACTACATTACTACGTGATCCAAACCAGAAAAAGCCCAGGATCTGGCCAACAAGTATGCGAGAAATGCGAAAGTACTAGCCAGATGAGGGCAAATCCCAGAACTAACCGAGACATAACCGGCGTTATCCTCTAAAATATTAATCGCAACCAGGTTTAATTGACTGTTTCGGTGTGGTACCACATTACTACGTTATCCAAACCAGAAAAAGCCCAGGATCTGGCCAACAAGTATGCGAAAAATGTTAAAGTACGAGCCAGATGTGGGCAAATCCCAGACCTCACCCAGACATAACCGGCGTTATCCTCTAAAATATTAATCGCAACCAGGTTTAATTGGCTGTTTCAGTGTGATACCACATTACTGCGTGGTCCAAGCATGAAAAAGGCCAGGATCTGGCCCACAAGTATGCGAAAAATGCGAAATTACGAGCCAGATGAGGGAAAATGCCAGACCTAACCGAGACAAAACCGGCGTTATCCTCTAAAATATTAATCGCCACCAGGTTTAATTGACTGTTTCGGTGTGGTACCGCATTACTACGTGATCCAAACCAGAAAAAGGCCAGGATCTTGCAAAGATGTATTCGAAAAACGCGAAAGTATGACCCAGATGAGGGCAAATACCAGACCTAACCCAGACATAGCCGGCGTTATCCTGTAAAATATTAATCGGAACCATGTTTATTTGACTGTTTCAGTGTGGTACCACATTACTACGTGGTCCAAGCATGAAAAAGGCCAGGATCTAGCCCACAAGTATGCGAAAAATGCGAAATTACGAGCCAGATGAGGGAAAATCCCAGACCTAGCCGAGACATAGCCGGCGTTATCCTCTAAAATATTAATCACCACCAGGTTTAATTGACTGCTTCGGTGTGGTACCGCATTACTACGTGATCGAAACCAGAAAAATCCCAGGATCTGGCCAACAAGTAGGCGAAAAATGCGAAAGTACGAGACAGATGAGGGCAAATCCCAGACTTAACCGAGACAAAACCGGCGTTATCCTCTAAAATATTAAACGCCACCAGGTTTAATTGACTGCTTCGGTGTGGTACCGCATTACTACCTGATCCAAACCAGAAGAAGCCCAGGATCTTGCCACAAGTAGGCGAAAAATGAGAAGGTACGAGCCAGATGTCTGCAAATACCAGAACTAAACCAGACATAACCAGCGTTATCCTCTAAAATACTAATCGGAACCAGGTTTATTTGACTGTTTCAGTGTGGTTCCACACTACTACGTGGTCCAAGCATGAAAAAGGCTAGGATCTGGCCAACAAGTATGCGAAAAATGCGAAATTACGAGCCAGATGAGGGAAAATCCCAAACCTAACGGAGACATAACCGGCGTTATCCTCTAAAATATTAATCGCCACGAGGATGAATTGACCGCTTCGGTGTGGTACCGCAGTACTACGTGATCCAAACCAGAAAAAGCCCAGGATCTTGCCAACAAGTAGGCGAAAAATGCGAAGGTACGTTCCAGATACCCTCGGCGGTCTGGTGCGGCCATGAACGCCCGGCCGCCGAGGGGTGGAAACGGGGTCGCGGGCGGTTGCGAGTTGGGGCTCGCTGCCGCCACTAAACGCGGCCCCGGGACGGATAGCGGCGGGATGGAGTGGCCCCGTCCCGCCGCTATGAGGCAGTGTGTCTACTGGGGGGACCGATTGTCCCCCCGGGGGATGGGCGCGAAAGCGCGGGCACGGGGAGGATACCGGAAGAATGTTTCGAGCGATTCCCGGTATCCTCCCAAAGCGTGCCGAAGGGTCACCGTGGGGTTTTTAGTGGGTAGGTCCCGCGCCTGTCGTTGTACGGGCGCGGGGAATCCCACACACCCCACCCACCTCTCCCCAAGGAGGTGGGAGGGAGTCTTTCGAAGATTTTCCCCACGACAAAAAAAAAAAAAAAAAAAGGTACGTTCCAGATGAGGGCAAATCCCAGACCTAAGCGAGACATAACCGGCGTTATCCTCCAAAATGTTAATCACAACCAGGTTTAATTGACTGTTTCGGTGTGGTACCGCATTACTACGTGGTCCAAGCATGAAAAAGCCCAGGATCTTGCCAACAAGTAGGCGAAAAATGCGAAGGTACGAGCCAGATGAGGGCAAATCCCAGACCTAACCGAGACATAGCCGGCGTTATCCTCTAAAATATTAATCGCAACCAGGTTTAATTGACTGCTACGGTGTGGCACCGCATCACTACGTGATTCAAACCAGGAAAAGCCCAGGATCTTGCCAACAAGTATGCGAAAATTGCGAACGTATGAGACAGATGATTGCAAATACCAGAACTAACCCAGACATAACCAGCGTTATCCTCCAAAATATTAATCGCAACCAGGTTTAATTGACTGTTTCGGTGTGGAGCGTCATTATTACGGGACCCAAACCAGAAAGAACCCTGGATCTGGCCAAGAAGTATGCGAAAAACGCGAAAGTATGTGACAGATGATTGCAAATACCAGAACTAACCCAGACATAACCAGCGTTATCCTCTAAAATACTAATCGGAACCAGCTTTTATTGACTGTTTCAGTGTGGTACCACATTACTACGTGATCCAAACCAGAAAAAGCCCAGGATCTGGCCAACAAGTATGCGAGAAATGCGAAAGTACTAGCCAGATGAGGGCAAATCCCAGAACTAACCGAGACATAACCGGCGTTATCCTCTAAAGTATTAATCGCCACCCGGTTTAGTTGACTGCTTCGGTGTGGAACCTCATTACTACCGGATCCAAACCAGAAAAAACCCAGGATCTGCCAACAAGTATGCGAAAAACGCGAAAGTATGTGCCAGATGATTGCAAATACCAGAACTAACCCAGACGTAACCTGCGTTATCCTCTAAAATACTATTCGGAACCAGGTTTAATTGACTGTTAAGGTGTGGTACCGCATTACTACCTGATCCAAACCAGAAAAAGCCCAGGATCTTGCCACAAGTAGGCGAGAAATGAGAAGGTACGAGCCAGATGATTGCAAATACCAGAACTAAACCAGACATAACCAGCGTTATCCTCTAAAATACTAATCGGAACCAGGTTTATTTGACTGTTTCAGTGTGGTGCCACATTACTACGTGGTCCAAGCATGAAGAAGGCCAGGATATGGCCAACAAGTATGCGAAAAATGCGAAATTACGAGCCAGATGAGGGAAAATCCCAAACCTAACCGAGACATAGCCGGCGTTATCCTGTTAAATATTAATTGGAACCAGGTTTATTTGACTGTTTCGGTGTGGAACCACATTACTACGTGATCTAAACCAGAAAAAGCCCAGGATCTGGCCAACAAGTATGCGAGAAATGCGAAAGTACGAGCCAGATGAGGGCAAATCCCAGACCTAATCGAGACACAACCGGCGTTATCCTCTAAAATATTAATCGAAACCAGCTTGTATTGCCTGTATCGGTGTGGTACCACATTACTACGTGGTCCAAGCCAGAAAAAGGCCAGGATCTGGCCAACAAGTATGCGAGAAATGCGAAAGTACGAGCCAGATGAGGGCAAATCCCAGACCTAACCCAGACATAACCGGCGTTATCCTCTAAAATATTAATCGCAACCGGGTTTAATTGACTGTTTCGGTGTGGAACCACATTACGACGGGATACAAACCAGATAAAGCCCTGGATCTGGCCAACAAGTAGGCGAGACATGCGAAAGTATGAGCCAGATGAGGCCAAATCCCAGATCTAACCGAGACATAACCGGCGTTATCCTCTAAAATATTAATCACCACCAGGTTTAATTGACTGCTTCGGTGTGGAACCTCATTACTACGGGATCCAAACCAGAAAAAACCCAGGATCTGCCCAACAAGTATGCGAAAAACGCGAAAGTATGTGCCAGATGGTTGCAAATACCAGAACTAACCCAGACGTAACCTGCGTTATCCTCTAAAATATTATTCGGAACCAGGTTTAATTGACTGTTAAGGTGTGGTACCGCATTACTACCTGATCCAAACCAGAAAAAGCCCAGGATCTTGCCACAAGTAGGCGAAAAATGAGAAGGTACGAGCCAGATGATTGCAAATACCAGAACTAAACCAGACATAACCAGCGTTATCCTCTGAAATACTAATCGGAACCAGGTTTATTTGACTGTTTCAGTGTGGTACCACATTGCTACGTGGTCCAAGCATGAAAAAGGTCAGGATCTGGCCAACAAGTATGCGAAAAATGCGAAATTACGAGCCAGATGAGGGAAAATACCAAACCTAACGGAGACATAACCGGCGTTATCCTCTAAAATATTAATCGCCACGAGGTTGAATTGACCGCTTCGGTGTTGTACCGCATTACTACATGATCCAAACCAGAAAAAGCCCAGGATCTTGCCAACAAGTATGCGAAAAATGCGGAGGTACGAGCCAAATGAGGGAAAATCTCAGACCTAACCGAGACATAGCCGGCGTTATCCTGTTAAATATTAATCGGAACCAGGTTTATTTGACTGTTTCAGTGTGATACCACATTACTACGTGGTCCAAGCATGAAAAAGCCCAGGATCTTCCCAACAAATAGGCGAAAAATGCGAAGGTACGAGCCAGATGATTGCAAATACCAGAACTAAGCCAGACATAACCAGCGTTATCCTCTAAAATACTAATCGGAACCAGCTTTTGTTGGCTGTTTTAGTGTGGTACTACATTACTACGTGATCCAGACCAGAAAAAGCCCAGGATCTGAGGAACAAGTATGCGAAAAATGCGAAAGTACGAGCCAGATGAGGGGCAAATACCAGACCTAACCCAGACATAACCGGCGTTATCCTCTAAAATATTAATCGCAACCAGCTTGTATTGACTGTTTCGGTGTGGTACCACATTACTACGTGGTCCAAGCCAGAAAAAGGCCAGGATCTGGCCATCAAGTATGCGAGAAATTCGAAAGTATGTGCCAGATGAGGGCAAATCCCAGACATAAACGAGACATAACCGGCGATATCCTCTAAAATATTAATCGCAACCAGGTTTTATTGACTGTTTCGTTGTGGTACCGCATTACTACGTGATCCAAACCAGAAAAAGGCCAGGATCTGGCCAACAAGTATGCAAAAAATGCGAAAGTATCAGCCAGATGGTTGCAAATACCGGAACTAACCCAAACATAACCAGCGTTATTCTCCAAAATATTAATCACAACCAGGTTTAATTGACTGTTTCAGTGTGGTACCGCATTACTACGTGATCCAAACCAGGAAAAGGCAAGGATCCGGCCAACAAGTATGCGAGAAATGCGAAAGTACGTGCCAGATGAGGGCAAATACCAGACCTAACCCAGACATAACCGGCGTTATCCTCTAAAATATTAATCGCAACCAGGTTTAATTGACTGTTTCGGTGTGGTACCGCATTACTACGTGATCCAAACCAGGAAAAGGCAAGGATCCGGCCAACAAGTATGCGAGAAATGCGAAAGTACGTGCCAGATGAGGGCAAATACCAGACCTAACCCAGACATAACCGGCGTTATCCTCTAAAATATTAATCGCAACCGGGTTTAATTGACTGTTTCGGTGTGGAACCACATTACGACGGGATACAAACCAGATAAAGCCCTGGATCAGGCCAACAAGTACGCGAGAAATGCGAAAGTACGAGCCAGATGAGGGGCAAATACCAGACCTAACCCAGACATAACCGGCGTTATCCTCTAAAATATTAATCGCAACCAGCTTGTATTGACTGTTTCGGTGTGGTACCACATTACTACGTGGTCCAAGCCAGAAAAAGGCCAGGATCTGCCCACAAGTATGCCAGAAATGCGAAAGTACGAGCCAGATGATTGCAAATACCAGAACTAAACCAGACATAACCAGCGTTATCCTATAAAATACTAATCGGAACCAGCTTTTATTGACTGTTTCAGTGTGGTACCACATTACTACGTGATCCAAGCCAGAAAAAGCCCAGGAGCTGGCCAACAAGTATGCGAGAAATGCGAAAATTCGAGATAGATGACGGCAAATCCCAGACCTAACCGTGACATAACCGGCGTTATCCTCCAAAATGTTAATCACAACCAGGTTTAATTGACTGTTTCAGTGTGGTACCGCATTACTACGTGATCCAAACCAGAAAAAGCCCAGGATCTGCCCACAAGTATGCCAGAAATGCGAAAGTACGAGCCAGATGATTGCAAATAGCAGAACTAACCCAAACATAAGCAGCGTTATCCTCTAAAATATTCATCGCAGCCAGGCTTAACTGACTGCCTCGGTGTGGATCCACATTACGACGGGATCCAAACCACAAAAAACCCAAGATCTGGCCAACAAGTACGCGAAAATTGCGAAAGTATGAACCTGATGATTGCAAATACCAGAACTAACCCAGACATAACCAGCGTTATCCTCTAAAATATTAACGGCAACCAGGTTTAATTGACTGTTTCGGTGTGGTACCGCATTACTACGTGATACAGACCAGAAAAAGGCCAGGATCTGGCCAAAAAGTATGCGAAAAATGTGATAGTAGGAGACAGATGAGGGCAAATTCCAGACCTAACCGAGAAATAACCGGCGCTATCCTCTAAAATATTAATCGCAACCAGGTTTAATTGACTGTTTGAGTGTGGTACCGCATTACTACGTTATCCCAGCCAGAAAAAGGCCAGGATCTGGCCCACAAGAATGCGAAAAATGCGAAGGTACGAGCCAGATGAGGGCAAATCCCAGACCTAACCGAGATATAACCGGCGTTATCCTCTAAAATATTAATCGAACCCAGGTTAAATTGACTGTTTCGGTGTGGAGCGTCATTATTACGGGATCCAAACCAGAAAAAGCTCAGGATCTAGCCAACAAGTAGGCGAAAAATGCGAAGGTACTAGCCAGATGAGGGCAAATCCCAGAACTAACAGAGACATAACCGGTGTTATCCTCTAAAATATTAATCGCAACCAGGATTAATTGACTGTTTCGGTCTGGTACCGCATTTGTGCGTGATCCAAACCAGAAACAGCCCAGGATCTGGCCAACAGGTATGCGAGAAATGCGAAAGTACGAGCCAGATAAGGGCAAATCCCAGACCTAACCCAGACATAACCGGCGTTATCATCCAAAATATTAACCGCAACCAGGTTTAATTGACTGCTTCGGTGTGGAAACACATTACGACGGGATCCAAACCACAAAAAACCCAAGATCTGGCCAACAAGTATGCGAAAATTGCGAAAGTATGAGCCTGATGATTGCAAATACCAGAACTAACCCAGACATAACCAGCGTTATCCTCTAGAATATTAATCGCAACCAGGTTTAATTGACTGTTTCGGTGTGGTACCGCATTACTACGTGATACAGACCAGAAAAAGGCCAGGATCTGGCCAACAACTATGCGAAGAATGTGATAGTAGGAGACAGATGAGGGCAAATCCCAGACCTAACCGAGAAATAACCGGCGCTATCCTCTAAAATATTAATCGCAACCAGGTTTAATTGACTGTTTGAGTGTGGTACCGCATTACTACGTTATCCCAGCCAGAAAAAGGCCAGGATCTGGCCCACAAGAATGCGAAAAATGCGAAGGTACGAGCCAGATGAGGGCAAATCCCAGACCTAACCGAGATATAACCGGCGTTATCCTCTAAAATATTAATCGACGCCAGGTTAAATTGACTGTTTCGGTGTGGAGCGTCATTATTACTGGATCCAAACCAGAAAAAGCTCAGGATCTAGCCAACAAGTAGGCGAAAAATGCGAAGGTACTAGCCAGATGAGGGCAAATCCCAGACCTAACCGTGACATAACCGGCGTTATCGTCTAAAATATTAATCGCTACCAGGTTTAATTGGCTGTTTCGGTGTGGAACCACATTACTACGTGATCTAAACCGGAAAAAGCCCAGGATCTGGCCAACAAGTATGCGAGAAATGCGAAAGTACGAGCCAGATGAGGGCAAATCCCAGACCTAACCCAGACATAACCGGCGTTATCCTCTAAAATATTAATCGCAACCGGGTTTAATTGACTGTTTCGGTGTGGAACCACATTACGGCGGGATACAAACCAGATAAAGCCCTGGATCTGGCCAACAAGTAGGCGAGACATGCGAAAGTATGAGCCAGATGAGGCCAAATCCCAGATCTAACCGAGACATAACCGGCGTTATCCTCTAAAATATTAATCGCCACCAGGTTTAATTGACTGCTTCGGTGTGGAACCTCATTACTACGGGATCCAAACCAGAAGAAACCCAGGATCTGCCCAACAAGTATGCGAAAACCGCGAAAGTATGTGCCAGATGGTTGCAAATACCAGAACTAACCCAGACGTAACCTGCGTTATCCTCTGAAATACTAATCGGAACCAGGTTTATTTGACTGTTTCAGTGTGGTACCACATTACTACATGGTCCAAGCATGAAAAAGGCCAGGATCTGGCTAACAAGTATGCGAAAAATGCGAAATTACGAGCCAGATGAGGGAAAATCCCAAACCTAACGGAGACATAACCGGCGTTATCCTGTAAAATACTAATCGGAACCAGCTTTTATTGACTGTTTCAGTGTGGTACCACATTACTACGTGATCCAAACCAGAAAAAGGCCAGGATCTGGCCAACAAGAATGCGAAAAATGCGAAGGTACGAGCCAGATGAGGGCAAATCCCAGACCTAACCGAGATATAGCCGGCGTTATACTCTAAAATATTAATCGAACCCAGGTTAAATTGACTGTTTCGGTGTGGAGCGTCATTATTACGGGATCCAAACCAGAAAACGCTCAGGATCTAGCCAACAAGTAGGCGAAAAATGCGAAAATACGAGCCAGATGACGGCAAATCCCAGACCTAACCGTGACATAACCGGCGTTATCCTCTAAAATATTAATCGCAACCAGGTTTAATTGACTGTTTCGGTGTGGTACCGCATTACTACGTGATCCAAACCAGAAAAAGGCCTGGATCTGGCCAACAAGTATGCGAGAAATGCGAAAGTACGTGCCAGATGAGGGCAAATCCCAGACCTAACCCAGACATAACCGGCGTTATCCTGTAAAATACTAATCGGAACCAGCTCTTATTGACTGTTTCAGTGTGGCACCACATCACTACGTGATCCAAACCAGAAAAAGCCCAGGATCTGGCCAACAAGTATGCGAAAAATACGAAAGTACGAGCCAGATGAGGGCAAATACCAGAACTAACCTAGACATAACCGGCGTTATCCTCTAAAATATTAATCGCAACCAAGTTTATTTGACTGTTTCAGTGTGGTACCACATTACTACGTGGTCCAAGCATGAAAAAGCCCAGGATCTTGCCAACAAGTAGGCGAAAAATGCGAAGGTACGAGCCAGATGATTGCAAATACCAGAACTAAACCAGACATAACCAGCGTTATCCTATAAAATACTAATCGGAACCAGCTTTTATTGACTGTTTCAGTGTGGTACCACATTACTACGTGATCCAAACCAGAAAAAGCCCAGGATCTGGCCAACAAGTATGCGAGAAATGCGAAAATTCGAGCCAGATGACGGCAAATCCCAGACCTAACCGTGACATAACCGGCGTTATCGTCTAAAATATTAATCGCTACCAGGTTTAATTGGCTGTTTCGGTGTGGAACCACATTACTACGTGATCTAAACCAGAAAAAGCCCAGGATCTGGCCAACAAGTATGCGAGAAATGCGAAAGTACGAGCCAGATGAGGGCAAATCCCAGACCTAACCCAGACATAACCGGCGTTATCCTCTAAAATATTAATCGCAACCGGGTTTAATTGACTGTTTCGGTGTGGAACCACATTACGGCGGGATACAAACCAGATAAAGCCCTGGATCTGGCCAACAAGTAGGCGAGACATGCGAAAGTATGAGCCAGATGAGGCCAAATCCCAGATCTAACCGAGACATAACCGGCGTTATCCTCTAAAATATTAATCGCCACCAGGTTTAATTGACTGCTTCGGTGTGGAACCTCATTACTACGGGATCCAAACCAGAAAAAACCCAGGATCTGCCCAACAAGTATGCGAAAACCGCGAAAGTATGTGCCAGATGGTTGCAAATACCAGAACTGACCCAGACGTAACCTGCGTTATCCTCTGAAATACTAACCGGAACCAGGTTTATTTGACTGTTTCAGTGTGGTACCACATTACTACATGGTCCAAGCATGAAAAAGGCCAGGATCTGGCCAACAAGTATGCGAAAAATGCGAAATTACGAGCCAGATGAGGGAAAATCCCAAACCTAACGGAGACATAACCGGCGTTATCCTGTAAAATACTAATCGGAACCAGCTTTTATTGACTGTTTCAGTGTGGTACCACATTACTACGTGATCCAAACCAGAAAAAGCCCAGGATCTGGCCAACAAGAATGCGAAAAATGCGAAGGTACGAGCCAGATGAGGGCAAATCCCAGACCTAACCGAGATATAGCCGGCGTTATCCTCTAAAATATTAATCGAACCCAGGTTAAATTGACTGTTTCGGTGTGGAGCGTCATTATTACGGGATCCAAACCAGAAAACGCTCAGGATCTAGCCAACAAGTAGGCGAAAAATGCGAAAATACGAGCCAGATGACGGCAAATCCCAGACCTAACCGTGACATAACCGGCGTTATCCTCTAAAATATTAATCGCAACCAGGTTTAGTTGACTGTTTCGGTGTGGTACCGCATTACTACGTGATCCAAACCAGAAAAAGGCCTGGATCTGGCCAACAAGTATGCGAGAAATGCGAAAGTACGTGCCAGATGAGGGCAAATCCCAGACCTAACCCAGACATAACCGGCGTTATCCTGTAAAATACTAATCGGAACCAGCTCTTATTGACTGTTTCAGTGTGGCACCACATCACTACGTGATCCAAACCAGAAAAAGCCCAGGATCTGGCCAACAAGTATGCGAAAAATACGAAAGTACGAGCCAGATGAGGGCAAATACCAGAACTAACCTAGACATAACCGGCGTTATCCTCTAAAATATTAATCGCTACCAAGTTTACTGGACTGTTTCAGTGTGGTACCACATTACTACGTGGTCCAAGCATGAAAAAGCCCAGGATCTTGCCAACAAGTAGGCGAAAAATGCGAAGGTACGAGCCAGATGATTGCAAATACCAGAACTAAACCAGACATAACCAGCGTTATCCTATAAAATACTAATCGGAACCAGCTTTTATTGACTGTTTCAGTGTGGTACCACATTACTACGTGATCCAAACCAGAAAAAGCCCAGGATCTGGCCAACAAGTATGCGAGAAATGCGAAAATTCGAGCCAGATGACGGCAAATCCCAGACCTAACCGTGACATAACCGGCGTTATCGTCTAAAATATTAATCGCTACCAGGTTTAATTGGCTGTTTCGGTGTGGAACCACATTACTACGTGATCTAAACCAGAAAAAGCCCAGGATCTGGCCAACAAGTATGCGAGAAATGCGAAAGTACGAGCAAGATGAGGGCAAATCCCAGACCTAACCGAGACATAGCCGGCGTTATCCTGTTAAATATTAAGCGGAACCAGGTTTATTTGACTGTTTCAGTGTGATACCTCATTACTACGTGGTCCAAGCATGAAAAAGCCCTGGATCTTCCCAACAGATAGGCGAAAAATGCGAAGGTACGAGCCAGATGATTGCAAATACCAGAACTAAACCAGACATAACCAGCGTTATCCTATAAAATACTAATCGGAACCAGCTTTTATTGACTGTTTCAGTGTGGTACCACATTACTACGTGATCCAAACCAGAAAAAGCCCAGGATCTGGCCAACAAGTATGCGAGAAATGCGAAAATTCGAGCCAGATGACGGCAAATCCCAGACCTAACCGTGACATAACCGGCGTTATCGTCTAAAATATTAATCGCTACCAGGTTTAATTGGCTGTTTCGGTGTGGAACCACATTACTACGTGATACAGACCAGAAAAATGCCAGGATCTGGCCAACAAGTATGCGAAAAATGCGAAAGTACGAGACAGATGAGGGCAAATCCCAGACCTAACCGAGACATAACCGGCGTTATCCTCCGAAATATTCATCGCAACCAGGTTTAATTGACTGCTTCGGTGTGGAAACACATTACGACGGGATCCAAACCACAAAAAACCCAAGATCTGGCCAACAAGTATGCGAAAAATACGAAAGTACGGGCCAGATGAGGGCAGATCCCAGACCTAACCCAGACATAACCGGCGTTATCCTGTAAAATACTAATCGGAACCAGCTTTTATTGACAGTTTCAGTGTGGTACCACATTACTACGTGATCCAAACCAGAAAAAGCCCAGGATCTGGCCAACAAGAATGCGAAAAATGCGAAGGTACGAGCCAGATGAGGGCAAATCCCAGACCTAACCGAGATATAGCCGGCGTTATCCTCTAAAATATTAATCGAACCCAGGTTAAATTGACTGTTTCGGTGTGGAGCGTCATTATTGCGGGATCCAAACCAGAAAAAGCTCAGGATCTAGCCAACAAGTAGGCGAAAAATGCGAAAATACGAGCCAGATAACGGCAAATCCCAGACCTAACCGTGACATAACCGGCGTTATCCTCTAAAATATTAATCGCAACCAGGTTTAATTGACTGTTTCGGTGTGGTACCGCATTACTACGTGATCCAAACCAGAAAAAGGCCTGGATCTGGCCAACAAGTATGCGAGAAATGCGAAAGTACGTGCCAGATGAGGGTAAATCCCAGACCTAACCCAGACATAACCGGCGTTATCCTGTAAAATACTAATCGGAACCAGCTCTTATTGACTGTTTCAGTGTGGCACTACATCACTACGTGATCCAAACCAGAAAAAGCTCAGGATCTGGCCAACAAGTATGCGAAAAATACGAAAGTACGAGCCAGATGAGGGCAAATACCAGAACTAACCTAGACATAACCGGCGTTATCCTCTAAAATATTAATCGCAACCAGGTTTATTTGACTGTTTCAGTGTGGTACCACACTACTACGTGGTCCAAGCATGAAAAAGCCCAGGATCTTGCCAACAAGTAGGCGAAAAATGCGAAGGTACGAGCCAGATGATTGCAAATACCAGAACTAAACCAGACATAACCAGCGTTATCCTATAAAGTACTAATCGGAACCAGCTTTTATTGACTGTTTCAGTGTGGTACCACATTACTACGTGATCCAAACCAGGAAAAGCCCAGGATCTGGCCAACAAGTATGCGAGAAATGCGAAAATTCGAGCCAGATGACGGCAAATCCCAGACCTAACCGTGACATAACCGGCGTTATCGTCTAAAATATTAATCGCTACCAGGTTTAATTGGCTGTTTCGGTGTGGAATCACATTACTACGTGATCTAAACCAGAAAAAGCCCAGGATCTGGCCAACAAGTATGCGAGAAATGCGAAAGTACGAGCCAGATGAGGGCAAATCCCAGACCTAACCCAGACATAACCGGCGTTATCCTCTAAAATATTAATCGCAACCGGGTTTAATTGACTGTTTCGGTGTGGAACCACATTACGGCGGGATACAAACCAGATAAAGCCCTGGATCTGGCCAACATGTAGGCGAGACATGCGAAAGTATGAGCCAGATGAGGCCAAATCCCAGATCTAACCGAGACATAACCGGCGTTATCCTCTAAAATATTAATCGCCACCAGGTTTAATTGACTGCTTCGGTGTGGAACCTCATTACTGCGGGATCCAAACCAGAAAAAACCCAGGATCTGCCCAACAAGTATGCGAAAACCGCGAAAGTATGTGCCAGATGGTTGCAAATACCAGAACTAACCCAGACGTAACCTGCGTTATCCTCTGAAATACTAATCGGAACCAGGTTCATTTGACTGTTTCAGTGTGGTACCACATTACTACGTGGTCCAAGCATGAAAAATGCCAGGATCTGGCCAACAAGTATGCGAAAAATACGAAATTACGAGCCAGATGAGGGAAAATCCCAAATCTAACGGAGACATAACCGGCGTTATCCTGTAAAATACTAATCGGAACCAGCTTTTATTGACTGTTTCGGTGTGATACCGCATTACTACGTGATCCAAACCAGAAAAAGGCCTGGATCTGGCCAACAAGTATGCGAGAAATGCGAAAATTCGAGCCAGATGACGGCAAATCCCAGACCTAACCGTGACATAACCGGCGTTATCGTCTAAAATATTAATCGCTACCAGGTTTAATTGGCTGTTTCGGTGTGGTACCGCATTACTACGTGATCCAAACGAGAAAAAGGCCAAGATCTGGCCAAAAAGTATGCGAAAAATGTGATAGTAGGAGACAGATGAGGGCAAATTCCAGACCTAACCGAGAAATAACCGGCGCTATCCTCTAAAATATTAATCGCAACCAGGTTTAATTGACTGTTTGAGTGTGGTACCGCATTACTACGTTATCCCAGCCAGAAAAAGGCCAGGATCTGGCCCACAAGAATGCGAAAAATGCGAAGGTACGAGCCAGATGAGGGCAAATCCCAGACCTAACCGAGATATAACCGGCGTTATCCTCTAAAATATTAATCGAACCCAGGTTAAATTGACTGTTTCGGTGTGGAGCGTCATTATTACGGGATCCAAACCAGAAAAAGCTCAGGATCTAGCCAACAAGTAGGCGAAAAATGCGAAGGTACTAGCCAGATGAGGGCAAATCCCAGAACTAACAGAGACATAACCGGTGTTATCCTCTAAAATATTAATCGCAACCAGGATTAATTGACTGTTTCGGTCTGGTACCGCATTTGTGCGTGATCCAAACCAGAAACAGCCCAGGATCTGGCCAACAGGTATGCGAGAAATGCGAAAGTACGAGCCAGATAAGGGCAAATCCCAGACCTAACCCAGACATAACCGGCGTTATCATCCAAAATATTAACCGCAACCAGGTTTAATTGACTGCTTCGGTGTGGAAACACATTACGACGGGATCCAAACCACAAAAAACCCAAGATCTGGCCAACAAGTATGCGAAAATTGCGAAAGTATGAGCCTGATGATTGCAAATACCAGAACTAACCCAGACATAACCAGCGTTATCCTCTAGAATATTAATCGCAACCAGGTTTAATTGACTGTTTCGGTGTGGTACCGCATTACTACGTGATACAGACCAGAAAAAGGCCAGGATCTGGCCAACAACTATGCGAAGAATGTGATAGTAGGAGACAGATGAGGGCAAATCCCAGACCTAACCGAGAAATAACCGGCGCTATCCTCTAAAATATTAATCGCAACCAGGTTTAATTGACTGTTTGAGTGTGGTACCGCATTACTACGTTATCCCAGCCAGAAAAAGGCCAGGATCTGGCCCACAAGAATGCGAAAAATGCGAAGGTACGAGCCAGATGAGGGCAAATCCCAGACCTAACCGAGATATAACCGGCGTTATCCTCTAAAATATTAATCAACGCCAGGTTAAATTGACTGTTTCGGTGTGGAGCGTCATTATTACTGGATCCAAACCAGAAAAAGCTCAGGATCTAGCCAACAAGGAGGCGAAAAATGCGAAGGTACTAGCCAGATGAGGGCAAATCCCAGACCTAACCGTGACATAACCGGCGTTATCGTCTAAAATATTAATCGCTACCAGGTTTAATTGGCTGTTTCGGTGTGGAACCACATTACTACGTGATCTAAACCAGAAAAAGCCCAGGATCTGGCCAACAAGTATGCGAGAAATGCGAAAGTACGAGCCAGATGAGGGCAAATCCCAGACCTAACCCAGACATAACCGGCGTTATCCTGTAAAATACTAATCGGAACCAGCTTTTATTGACTGTTTCAGTGTGGTACCACATTACTACGTGATCCAAACCAGAAAAAGGCCAGGATCTGGCCAACAAGAATGCGAAAAATGCGAAGGTACGAGCCAGATGAGGGCAAATCCCAGACCTAACCGAGATATAGCCGGCGTTATACTCTAAAATATTAATCGAACCCAGGTTAAATTGACTGTTTCGGTGTGGAGCGTCATTATTACGGGATCCAAACCAGAAAACGCTCAGGATCTAGCCAACAAGTAGGCGAAAAATGCGAAAATACGAGCCAGATGACGGCAAATCCCAGACCTAACCGTGACATAACCGGCGTTATCCTCTAAAATATTAATCGCAACCAGGTTTAATTGACTGTTTCGGTGTGGTACCGCATTACTACGTGATCCAAACCAGAAAAAGGCCTGGATCTGGCCAACAAGTATGCGAGAAATGCGAAAGTACGTGCCAGATGAGGGCAAATCCCAGACCTAACCCAGACATAACCGGCGTTATCCTGTAAAATACTAATCGGAACCAGCTCTTATTGACTGTTTCAGTGTGGCACCACATCACTACGTGATCCAAACCAGAAAAAGCCCAGGATCTGGCCAACAAGTATGCGAAAAATACGAAAGTACGAGCCAGATGAGGGCAAATACCAGAACTAACCTAGACATAACCGGCGTTATCCTCTAAAATATTAATCGCAACCAAGTTTATTTGACTGTTTCAGTGTGGTACCACATTACTACGTGGTCCAAGCATGAAAAAGCCCAGGATCTTGCCAACAAGTAGGCGAAAAATGCGAAGGTACGAGCCAGATGATTGCAAATACCAGAACTAAACCAGACATAACCAGCGTTATCCTATAAAATACTAATCGGAACCAGCTTTTATTGACTGTTTCAGTGTGGTACCACATTACTACGTGATCCAAACCAGAAAAAGCCCAGGATCTGGCCAACAAGTATGCGAGAAATGCGAAAATTCGAGCCAGATGACGGCAAATCCCAGACCTAACCGTGACATAACCGGCGTTATCGTCTAAAATATTAATCGCTACCAGGTTTAATTGGCTGTTTCGGTGTGGAACCACATTACTACGTGATCTAAACCAGAAAAAGCCCAGGATCTGGCCAACAAGTATGCGAGAAATGCGAAAGTACGAGCCAGATGAGGGCAAATCCCAGACCTAACCCAGACATAACCGGCGTTATCCTCTAAAATATTAATCGCAACCGGGTTTAATTGACTGTTTCGGTGTGGAACCACATTACGGCGGGATACAAACCAGATAAAGCCCTGGATCTGGCCAACAAGTAGGCGAGACATGCGAAAGTATGAGCCAGATGAGGCCAAATCCCAGATCTAACCGAGACATAACCGGCGTTATCCTCTAAAATATTAATCGCCACCAGGTTTAATTGACTGCTTCGGTGTGGAACCTCATTACTACGGGATCCAAACCAGAAAAAACCCAGGATCTGCCCAACAAGTATGCGAAAACCGCGAAAGTATGTGCCAGATGGTTGCAAATACCAGAACTGACCCAGACGTAACCTGCGTTATCCTCTGAAATACTAATCGGAACCAGGTTTATTTGACTGTTTCAGTGTGGTACCACATTACTACATGGTCCAAGCATGAAAAAGGCCAGGATCTGGCCAACAAGTATGCGAAAAATGCGAAATTACGAGCCAGATGAGGGAAAATCCCAAACCTAACGGAGACATAACCGGCGTTATCCTGTAAAATACTAATCGGAACCAGCTTTTATTGACTGTTTCAGTGTGGTACCACATTACTACGTGATCCAAACCAGAAAAAGCCCAGGATCTGGCCAACAAGAATGCGAAAAATGCGAAGGTACGAGCCAGATGAGGGCAAATCCCAGACCTAACCGAGATATAGCCGGCGTTATCCTCTAAAATATTAATCGAACCCAGGTTAAATTGACTGTTTCGGTGTGGAGCGTCATTATTACGGGATCCAAACCAGAAAACGCTCAGGATCTAGCCAACAAGTAGGCGAAAAATGCGAAAATACGAGCCAGATGACGGCAAATCCCAGACCTAACCGTGACATAACCGGCGTTATCCTCTAAAATATTAATCGCAACCAGGTTTAGTTGACTGTTTCGGTGTGGTACCGCATTACTACGTGATCCAAACCAGAAAAAGGCCTGGATCTGGCCAACAAGTATGCGAGAAATGCGAAAGTACGTGCCAGATGAGGGCAAATCCCAGACCTAACCCAGACATAACCGGCGTTATCCTGTAAAATACTAATCGGAACCAGCTCTTATTGACTGTTTCAGTGTGGCACCACATCACTACGTGATCCAAACCAGAAAAAGCCCAGGATCTGGCCAACAAGTATGCGAAAAATACGAAAGTACGAGCCAGATGAGGGCAAATACCAGAACTAACCTAGACATAACCGGCGTTATCCTCTAAAATATTAATCGCTACCAAGTTTACTGGACTGTTTCAGTGTGGTACCACATTACTACGTGGTCCAAGCATGAAAAAGCCCAGGATCTTGCCAACAAGTAGGCGAAAAATGCGAAGGTACGAGCCAGATGATTGCAAATACCAGAACTAAACCAGACATAACCAGCGTTATCCTATAAAATACTAATCGGAACCAGCTTTTATTGACTGTTTCAGTGTGGTACCACATTACTACGTGATCCAAACCAGAAAAAGCCCAGGATCTGGCCAACAAGTATGCGAGAAATGCGAAAATTCGAGCCAGATGACGGCAAATCCCAGACCTAACCGTGACATAACCGGCGTTATCGTCTAAAATATTAATCGCTACCAGGTTTAATTGGCTGTTTCGGTGTGGAACCACATTACTACGTGATCTAAACCAGAAAAAGCCCAGGATCTGGCCAACAAGTATGCGAGAAATGCGAAAGTACGAGCAAGATGAGGGCAAATCCCAGACCTAACCGAGACATAGCCGGCGTTATCCTGTTAAATATTAAGCGGAACCAGGTTTATTTGACTGTTTCAGTGTGATACCTCATTACTACGTGGTCCAAGCATGAAAAAGCCCAGGATCTTCCCAACAGATAGGCGAAAAATGCGAAGGTACGAGCCAGATGATTGCAAATACCAGAACTAAACCAGACATAACCAGCGTTATCCTATAAAATACTAATCGGAACCAGCTTTTATTGACTGTTTCAGTGTGGTACCACATTACTACGTGATCCAAACCAGAAAAAGCCCAGGATCTGGCCCACAAGTATGCGAGAAATGCGAAAATTCGAGCCAGATGACGGCAAATCCCAGACCTAACCGTGACATAACCGGCGTTATCGTCTAAAATATTAATCGCTACCAGGTTTAATTGGCTGTTTCGGTGTGGAACCACATTACTACGTGATACAGACCAGAAAAATGCCAGGATCTGGCCAACAAGTATGCGAAAAATGCGAAAGTACGAGACAGATGAGGGCAAATCCCAGACCTAACCGAGACATAACCGGCGTTATCCTCCGAAATATTCATCGCAACCAGGTTTAATTGACTGCTTCGGTGTGGAAACACATTACGACGGGACCCAAACCACAAAAAACCCAAGATCTGGCCAACAAGTATGCGAAAAATACGAAAGTACGGGCCAGATGAGGGCAGATCCCAGACCTAACCCAGACATAACCGGCGTTATCCTGTAAAATACTAATCGGAACCAGCTTTTATTGACTGTTTCAGTGTGGTACCACATTACTACGTGATCCAAACCAGAAAAAGCCCAGGATCTGGCCAACAAGAATGCGAAAAATGCGAAGGTACGAGCCAGATGAGGGCAAATCCCAGACCTAACCGAGATATAGCCGGCGTTATCCTCTAAAATATTAATCGAACCCAGGTTAAATTGACTGTTTCGGTGTGGAGCGTCATTATTGCGGGATCCAAACCAGAAAAAGCTCAGGATCTAGCCAACAAGTAGGCGAAAAATGCGAAAATACGAGCCAGATAACGGCAAATCCCAGACCTAACCGTGACATAACCGGCGTTATCCTCTAAAATATTAATCGCAACCAGGTTTAATTGACTGTTTCGGTGTGGTACCGCATTACTACGTGATCCAAACCAGAAAAAGGCCTGGATCTGGCCAACAAGTATGCGAGAAATGCGAAAGTACGTGCCAGATGAGGGTAAATCCCAGACCTAACCCAGACATAACCGGCGTTATCCTGTAAAATACTAATCGGAACCAGCTCTTATTGACTGTTTCAGTGTGGCACTACATCACTACGTGATCCAAACCAGAAAAAGCTCAGGATCTGGCCAACAAGTATGCGAAAAATACGAAAGTACGAGCCAGATGAGGGCAAATACCAGAACTAACCTAGACATAACCGGCGTTATCCTCTAAAATATTAATCGCAACCAGGTTTATTTGACTGTTTCAGTGTGGTACCACATTACTACGTGGTCCAAGCATGAAAAAGCCCAGGATCTTGCCAACAAGTAGGCGAAAAATGCGAAGGTACGAGCCAGATGATTGCAAATACCAGAACTAAACCAGACATAACCAGCGTTATCCTATAAAGTACTAATCGGAACCAGCTTTTATTGACTGTTTCAGTGTGGTACCACATTACTACGTGATCCAAACCAGGAAAAGCCCAGGATCTGGCCAACAAGTATGCGAGAAATGCGAAAATTCGAGCCAGATGACGGCAAATCCCAGACCTAACCGTGACATAACCGGCGTTATCGTCTAAAATATTAATCGCTACCAGGTTTAATTGGCTGTTTCGGTGTGGAACCACATTACTACGTGATCTAAACCAGAAAAAGCCCAGGATCTGGCCAACAAGTATGCGAGAAATGCGAAAGTACGAGCCAGATGAGGGCAAATCCCAGACCTAACCAAGACATAACCGGCGTTATCCTCTAAAATATTAATCGCAACCGGGTTTAATTGACTGTTTCGGTGTGGAACCACATTACGGCGGGATACAAACCAGATAAAGCCCTGGATCTGGCCAACAAGTAGGCGAGACATGCGAAAGTATGAGCCAGATGAGGCCAAATCCCAGATCTAACCGAGACATAACCGGCGTTATCCTCTAAAATATTATTCGCCACCAGGTTTAATTGACTGCTTCGGTGTGGAACCTCATTACTACGGGATCCAAACCAGAAAAAACCCAGGATCTGCCCAACAAGTATGCGAAAACCGCGAAAGTATGTGCCAGATGGTTGCAAATACCAGAACTAACCCAGACGTAACCTGCGTTATCCTCTGAAATACTAATCGGAACCAGGTTCATTTGACTGTTTCAGTGTGGTACCACATTACTACGTGGTCCAAGCATGAAAAATGCCAGGATCTGGCCAACAAGTATGCGAAAAATGCGAAATTACGAGCCAGATGAGGGAAAATCCCAAATCTAACGGAGACATAACCGGCGTTATCCTGTAAAATACTAATCGGAACCAGCTTTTATTGACTGTTTCGGTGTGATACCGCATTACTACGTGATCCAAACCAGAAAAAGGCCTGGATCTGGCCAACAAGTATGCGAGAAATGCGAAAATTCGAGCCAGATGACGGCAAATCCCAGACCTAACCGTGACATAACCGGCGTTATCGTCTAAAATATTAATCGCTACCAGGTTTAATTGGCTGTTTCGGTGTGGAACCACATTACTACGTGATCTAAACCAGAAAAAGCCCAGGATCTGGCCAACAAGTATGCGAGAAATGCGAAAGTACGAGCCAGATGAGGGCAAATCCCAGACCTAACCCAGACATAACCGGCGTTATCCTCTAAAATATTAATCGCAACCGGGTTTAATTGACTGTTTCGGTGTGGAACCACATTACGGCGGGATACAAACCAGATAAAGCCCTGGATCTGGCCAACAAGTAGGCGAGACATGCGAAAGTATGAGCCAGATGGGGCCAAATCCCAGATCTAACCGAGACATAACCGGCGTTATCCTCTAAAATATTAATCGCCACCAGGTTTAATTGACTGCTTCGGTGTGGAACCTCATTACTACGGGATCCAAACCAGAAAAAACCCAGGATCTGCCCAACAAGTATGCGAAAACCGCGAAAGTATGTGCCAGATGGTTGCAAATACCAGAACTAACCCAGACGTAACCTGCGTTATCCTCTGAAATACTAATCGGAACCAGGTTTATTTGACTGTTTCAGTGTGGTACCACATTACTACGTGGTCCAAGCATGAAAAATGCCAGGATCTGGCCAACAAGTATGCGAAAAATGCGAAATTACGAGCCAGATGAGGGAAAATCCCAAACCTAACGGAGACATAACCGGCGTTATCCTGTAAAATACTAATCGGAACCAGCTTTTATTGACTGTTTCAGTGTGGTACCACATTACTACGTGATCCAAACCAGAAAAAGCCCAGGATCTGGCCAACAAGAATGCGAAAAATGCGAAGGTACGAGCCAGATGAGGGCAAATCCCAGACCTAACCGAGATATAGCCGGCGTTATCCTCTAAAATATTAATCGAACCCAGGTTAAATTGACTGTTTCGGTGTGGAGCGTCATTATTACGGGATCCAAACCAGAAAACGCTAAGGATCTAGCCAACAAGTAGGCGAAAAATGCGAAAATACGAGCCAGATGACGGCAAATCCCAGACCTAACCGTGACATAACCGGCGTTATCCTCTAAAATATTAATCGCAACCAGGTTTAATTGACTGTTTCGGTGTGGTACCGCATTACTACGTGATCCAAACCAGAAAAAGGCCTGGATCTGGCCAACAAGTATGCGAGAAATGCGAAAGTACGTGCCAGATGAGGGCAAATCCCAGACCTAACCCAGACATAACCGGCGTTATCCTGTAAAATACTAATCGGAACCAGCTTTTATTGACTGTTTCAGTGTGGTACCACATTACTACGTGATCCAAACCAGAAAAAGCCCAGGATCTGGCCAACAAGTATGCGAGAAATGCGAAAATTCGAGCCAGATGACGGGAAATCCCAGACCTAACCGTGACATAACCGGCGTTATCGTCTAAAATATTAATCGCTACCAGGTTTAATTGGCTGTTTCGGTGTGAAACCACATTACTACGTGATCTAAACCAGAAAAAGCTCAGGATCTAGCCAACAAGTAGGCGAAAAATGCGAAGGTACTAGCCAGATGAGGGCAAATCCCAGAACTAACAGAGACATAACCGGTGTTATCCTCTAAAATATTAATCGCAACCAGGATTAATTGACTGTTTCGGTCTGGTACCGCATTTGTACGTGATCCAAACCAGAAACAGCCCAGGATCTGTCCAACAGGTATGCGAGAAATGCGAAAGTACGAGCCAGATAAGGGCAAATCCCAGTCCTAACCCAGACATAACCGGCGTTATCATCCAAAATATTAACCGCAACCAGGTTCAATTGACTGTTACGGTGTGGTACCGCATTACTACGTGATACAGACCAGAAAAATGCCAGGATCTGGCCAACAAGTATGCGAAAAATGCGAAAGTACGAGACAGATGAGGGCAAATCCCAGACCTAACCGAGACATAACCGGCGTTATCCTCCGAAATATTCATCGCAACCAGGTTTAATTGACTGCTTCGTTGTGGAAACACATTACGACGGGATCCAAACCACAAAAAACCCAAGATCTGGCCAACAAGTATGCGAAAAATACGAAAGTACGGGCCAGATGAGGGCAGATCCCAGACCTAACCCAGACATAACCGGCGTTATCCTGTAAAATACTAATCGGAACCAGCTTTTATTGACTGTTTCAGTGTGGTACCACATTACTACGTGATCCAAACCAGAAAAAGCCCAGGATCTGGCCAACAAGAATGCGAAAAATGCGAAATTACGAGCCAGATGAGGGAAAATCCCAAACCTAACGGAGACATAACCGGCGTTATCCTCTAAAATATTAATCGCCACGAGGTTGAATTGACCGCTTCGGTGTGGTACCGCATTACTACGTGATCCAAATCAGAAAAAGCCCAGGATCTTGCCAACAAGTATGCGAAAAATGCGGAGGTACGAGCCAAATGAGGGATAATCCCAGACCTAACCGAGACATAGCCGGCGTTATCCTGTTAAATATTAAGCGGAACCAGGTTTATTTGACTGTTTCAGTGTGATACCACATTACTACGTGGTCCAAGCATGAAAAAGCCCAGGATCTTCCCAACAGATAGGCGAAAAATGCGAAGGTACGAGCCAGATGATTGCAAATACCAGAACTAAACCAGACATAACCAGCGTTATCCTCTAAAATACTAATCGAAACCAGCTTTTGTTGGCTGTTTTAGTGTGGTACCACATTACTACGTGATCCAAACCAGAAAAAGGCCAGGATCTGGCCAACAAGTACGCGAAAATTGCGAAAGTATGAGCCAGATGATTGCAAATACCAGAACTAACCCAGACATAACCAGCGTTATCCTCTAAAATATTAATCGCAACCAGGTTTAATTGACTGTTTCGGTGTGGATCCACATTACGACGGGATCCAAACCACAAAAAGCCCAGGATCTGGCCAACAAGTATGCGAGAAATGCGAAAATTCGAGCCAGATGACGGGATATCCCAGACCTAACCGTGACATAACCGGCGTTATCGTCTAAAATATTAATCGCTACCAGGTTTAATTGGCTGTTTCGGTGTGAAACCACATTACTACGTGATCTAAACCAGAAAAAGCTCAGGATCTAGCCAACAAGTAGGCGAAAAATGCGAAGGTACTAGCCAGATGAGGGCAAATCCCAGACCTAACCGAGACATAATCGGCGTTATCCTCCGAAATATTCATCGCAACCAGGTTTAATTGACTGCTTCGTTGTGGAAACACATTACGACGGGATCCAAACCACAAAAAACCCAAGATCTGGCCAACAAGTATGCGAAAAATACGAAAGTACGGGCCAGATGAGGGCAGATCCCAGACCTAACCCAGACATAACCGGCGTTATCCTGTAAAATACTAATCGGAACCAGCTTTTATTGACTGTTTCAGTGTGGTACCACATTACTACGTGATCCAAACCAGAAAAAGCCCAGGATCTGGCCAACAAGAATGCGAAAAATGCGAAGGTACGAGCCAGATGAGGGCAAATCCCAGACCTAACCGAGTTATAGCCGGCGTTATCCTCTAAAATATTAATCGAACCCAGGTTAAATTGACTGTTTCGGTGTGGAGCGTCATTATTACGGGATCCAAACCAGAAAAAGCTCAGGATCTAGCCAACAAGTAGGCGAAAAATGCGAAAATACGAGCCAGATAACGGCAAATCCCAGACCTAACCGTGACATAACCGGCGTTATCCTCTAAAATATTAATCGCAACCCGGTTTAATTGACTGTTTCGGTGTGGTACCGCATTACTACGTGATCCAACCCAGAAAAAGGCCTGGATCTGGCCAACAAGTATGCGAGAAATGCGAAAGTACGTGCCAGATGAGGGCAAATCCCAGACCTAACCCAGACATAACCGGCGTTATCCTGTAAAATACTAATCGGAACCAGCTCTTATTGACTGTTTCAGTGTGGCACTACATCACTACGTGATCCAAACCAGAAAAAGCCCAGGATCTGGCCAACAAGTATGCGAAAAATACGAAAGTACGAGCCAGATGAGGGCAAATACCAGAACTAACCTAGACATAACCGGCGTTATCCTCTAAAATATTAATCGCAACCAGGTTTATTTGACTGTTTCAGTGTGGTACCACATTACTACGCGGTCTAAGCATGAAAAAGCCCAGGATCTTGCCAACAAGTAGGCGAAAAATGCGAAGGTACGAGCCAGATGATTGCAAATACCAGAACTAAACCAGACATAACCAGCGTTATCCTATAAAATACTAATCGGAACCAGCTTTTATTGACTGTTTCAGTGTGGTACCACATTACTACGTGATCCAAACCAGAAAAAGCCCAGGATCTGGCCAACAAGTATGCGAGAAATGCGAAAATTCGAGCCAGATGACGGCAAATCCCAGACCTAACCGTGACATAACCGGCGTTATCGTCTAAAATATTAATCGCTACCAGGTTTAATTGGCTGTTTCGGTGTGGAACCACATTACTACGTGATCTAAACCAGAAAAAGCCCAGGATCTGGCCAACAAGTATGCGAGAAATGCGAAAGTACGAGCCAGATGAGGGCAAATCCCAGACCTAACCCAGACATAACCGGCGTTATCCTCTAAAATATTAATCGCAACCGGGTTTAATTGACTGTTTCGGTGTGGAACCACATTACGGCGGGATTCAATCCAGATAAAGCCCTGGATCTGGCCAACAAGTAGGCGAGACATGCGAATGTATGAGCCAGATGAGGCCAAATCCCAGATCTAACCGAGACATAACCGGCGTTATCCTCTAAAATATTAATCGCCACCAGGTTTAATTGACTGCTTCGGTGTGGAACCTCATTACTACGGGATCCAAACCAGAAAAAACCCAGGATCTGCCCAACAAGTATGCGAAAACCGCGAAAGTATGTGCCAGATGGTTGCAAATACCAGAACTAACCCAGACGTAAACTGCATTATCCTCTGAAATACTAATCGGAACCAGGTTTATTTGACTGTTTCAGTGTGGTACCACATTACTACGTGGTCCAAGGATGAAAAAGGCCAGGATCTGGCCAACAAGTATGCGAAAAATGCGAAATTACGAGCCAGATGAGGGAAAATCCCAAACCTAACGGAGACATAACCGGCGTTATCCTCTAAAATATTAATCGCCACGAGGTTGAATTGACCGCTTCGGTGTGGTAGCGCATTACTACGTGATCCAAATCAGAAAAAGCCCAGGATCTTGCCAACAAGTATGCGAAAAATGCGGAGGTACGAGCCAAATGAGGGAAAATCCCAGACCTAACCGAGACATAGCCGGCGTTATCCTGTTAAATATTAAGCGGAACCAGGTTTATTTGACTGTTTCAGTGTGATACCACATTACTACGTGGTCCAAGCATGAAAAAGCCCAGGATCTTCCCAACAGATAGGCGAAAAATGCGAAGGTACGAGCCAGATGATTGCAAATACCAGAACTAAACCAGACATAACCAGCGTTATCCTCTAAAATACTAATCGAAACCAGCTTTTGTTGGCTGTTTTAGTGTGGTACCACATTACTACGTGATCCAAACCAGAAAAAGGCCAGGATCTGGCCATCAAGTATGCGAAAAATGCGAAGGTACGAGCCAGATGATTGCAAATACCAGAACTAAACCAGACATAACCAGCGTTATCCTCTAAAATACTAATCGCAACCAGCTTTTATTGACTGTTTCAGTGTGGTACCACATTACTACGTGATCCAAACCAGAAAAAGCCCAGGATCTGAAGAACAAGTATGCGAAAAATGCGAAAGTACGAGCCAGATGAGGGGCAAGTACCAGACCTAACCCAGACATAACCGGCGTTATCCTCTAAAATATTAATCGCAACCAGCTTGTAATGACTGTTTCGGTGTGGTACCACATTACTACGTGGTCCAAGCATGAAAAAGACCAGGATCTTGCCAACAAGTAGGCGAAAAATGCGAAGGTACGAGCCAGATGTTTGCAAATTCCAGAACTCAACCAGTCATAACCAGCGTTATCCTCTAAAATACTAATCGGAACCAGCTTTTATTGACTGTTTCAGTGGGGTACCACATTACTACGTGATCCAAACCAGAAAAAGCCCAGGATCTGAAGAACAAGTATGCGAAAAATGCGAAAGTACGAGCCAGATGATTGCAAATACCAGAACTAAACCAGACATAACCGGCGTTATCCTCTAAAATATTAATCGCAACCAGGTTTTATTGACTGTTTCAGTGTGGTACCGCATTACTACGTGATCCAAACCAGGAAAAGGCAAGGATCTGGCCAACAAGTATGCGAGAAATGCGAAAGTACGAGCCAGATGAGGGCAAATACCAGACCTAACCAAGACATAACCGGCGTTATCCTCCAAAATGTTAATCACAACCAGGTTTGGTGGACTGTTTCAGTGTGATACCACATTACTACGTGGTCCAAGCCAGAAAAAGGCCAGGATCTGGCCAACAAGTATGCGAAAATGCGAAAATACGAGCCAGATGACGGCAAATCCCAGACCTAACCGTGACATAACCGGCGTTATCCTCTAAAATATTAATCGCAACCAGGTTTAATTGACTGTTTCGGTGTGGTACCGCATTACTACCTGATCCAAACCAGAAAAAGGCCTGGATCTGGCCAACAAGTATGCGAGAAATGCGAAAGTACGAGCCAGATGAGGGCAAATCCCAGACCTAACCCAGACATAACCGGTGTTATCCTGTAAGATACTAATCGGAACCAGCTTTTATTGACTGTTTCAGTGTGGTACCACATTACTACGTGATCCAAACCAGAAAAAGCCCAGGATCTGGCCAACAAGTATGCGAGAAATGCGAAAATTCGAGCCAGATGACGGCAAATCCCAGACCTAACCGTGACATAACCGGCGTTATCGTCTAAAATATTAATCGCAACCAGGTTTAATTGACTGTTTCGGTGTGGAACCACATTACTACGTGATCTAAACCAGAAAAAGCCCAGGATCTGGCCAACAAGTATGCGAGAAATGCGAAGGTACGAGCCAGATGAGGCCAAATCCCAGACCTAACCCAGACATAACCGGCGTTATCCTCTAAAATATTAATCGCAACCGGGTTTAATTCACTGTTTCGGTGTGGAACCACATTACGACGGGATACAAACCAGATAAAGCCCTGGATCTGGCCAACAAGTATGTGAGAAATGCGAAAGTATGAGCCAGATGAGGCCAAATCCCAGACCTAACCAAGACATAACCGGCGTTATCCTCTAAAATATTAATCGCAACCAGGTTTAATTGACTGCATCGGTGTGGTACCGCATTACTACGTGATCCAAACCAGAAAAAGCCCAGGATCTTGCCAACAAGTATGCGAAAAATGCGAAAATACGAGCCAGATGACGGCAAATCCCAGACCTAACCGTGACATAACCGGCGTTATCCTCCAAAATGTTAATCACAACCAGGTTTAATTGACTGTTTCAGTGTGGTACCGCATTACTACGTGATCCAAACCAGAAAAAGCCCAGGATCTGCCTACAAGTATGCCAGAAATGCGAAAGTACGAGCCAGATGATTGCAAATAGCAGAACTAACCCAAACATAAGCAGCGTTATCCTCTAAAATATTCATCGCAGCCAGGCTTAATTGACTGCTTCGGTGTGGATCCACATTACGACGGGATCCAAACCACAAGAAACCCAAGATCTGGCCAACAAGTACGCGAAAATTGCGAAAGTATGAGCCAGATGTTTGCAAATACCAGAACTAACCCAGACATAACCAGCGTTATCCTCTAAAATATTAATCGCAACCAGGTTTAATTGACTGCTTCGGTGTGGATCCACATTACGACGGGATCCAAACCACAAGAAACCCAAGATCTGGCCAACAAGTACGCGAAAATTGCGAAAGTATGAGCCTGATGATTGCAAATACCAGAACTAACCCAGACATAACCAGCGTTATCCTCTAAAATATTAATCGCAACCAGGTTTAATTGACTGTTTCGGTGTGGTACCGCATTACTACGTGATACAGACCAGAAAAAGGCCAGGATCTGGCCAACATGTATGCGAAAAATGTGATAGTAGGAGACAGATGAGGGCAAATCCCAGACCTAACCCAGACATAACCGGCGTTATCCTCTAAAATATTAATCGCAACCGGGTTTAATTCACTGTTTCGGTGTGGAACCACATTACGACGGGATACAAACCAGATAAAGCCCTGGATCTGGCCAACAAGTATGCGAGAAATGCGAAAGTATGAGCCAGAGGAGGCCAAATCCCAGACCTAACCAAGACATAACCGGCGTTATCCTCTAAAATATTAATCGCAACCAGGTTTAATTGACTGCATCGGTGTGGTACCGCATTACTACGTGATCCAAACCAGAAAAAGCCCAGGATCTTGCCAACAAGTAGACGAAAAATGCGAAGGTACGAGCCAGATGAGGGCAAATCCCAGAACTAACCGAGACATAACCGGCGTTATCCTCCAAAATGTTAATCACAACCAGGTTTAATTGACTGTTTCAGTGTGATACCACATTACTAGGTGGTCCAAGCCAGAAAAAGCCCAGGATCTGCCTACAAGTATGCCAGAAATGCGAAAGTACGAGCCAGATGATTGCAAATAGCAGAACTAACCCAAACATAAGCAGCGTTATCCTCTAAAATATTCATCGCAGCCAGGCTTAATTGACTGCTTCGGTGTGGATCCACATTACGACGGGATCCAAACCACAAGAAACCCAAGATCTGGCCAACAAGTACGCGAAAATTGCGAAAGTATGAGCCAGATGATTGCAAATACCAGAACTAACCCAGACATAACCAGCGTTATCCTCTAAAATATTAATCGCAACCAGGTTTAATTGACTGCTTCGGTGTGGATCCACATTACGACGGGATCCAAACCACAAGAAACCCAAGATCTGGCCAACAAGTACGCGAAAATTGCGAAAGTATGAGCCAGATGATTGCAAATACCAGAACTAACCCAGACATAACCAGCGTTATCCTCTAAAATATTAATCGCAACCAGGTTTAATTGACTGCTTCGGTGTGGTACCGCATTACTACGTGATACAGACCAGAAAAAGGCCAGGATCTGGCCAACAAGTTTTCGAAAAATGTGATAGTAGGAGACAGATGAGGGCAAATCCCAGATCTAACCGAGAAATAACCGGCGCTATCCTCTAAAATATTAATCGCAACCAGGTTTAATTGACTGTTTGAGTGTGGTACCGCATTACTACGTTATCCCAGCCAGAAAAAGGCCAGGATCTGGCCCACAAGAATGCGAAAAATGCGAAGGTACGAGCCAGATGAGGGCATATCCCAGACCTAACAGAGATATAACCGGCGTTATCCTCTAAAATATTAATCGAACCCAGGTTAAATTGACTGTTTCGGTGTGGAGCGTCATTATTACGGGATCCAAACCAGAAAAAGCTCTGGATCTAGCCAACAAGTAGGCGAAAAATGCGAAGGTACTAGCCAGATGAGGGCAAATCCCAGAACTAACAGAGACATAACCGGTGTTATCCTCTAAAATATTAATCGCAACCAGGATTAATTGACTGTTTCGGTCTGGTACCGCATTAGTACGTGATCCAAACCAGAAACAGCCCAGGATCTGGCCAACAGGTATGCGAGAAATGCGAAAGTACGAGCCAGATAAGGGCAAATCCCAGACCTAACCCAGACATAACCGGCGTTATCATCCAAAATATTAACCGCAACCAGGTTTAATTGACAGTTACGGTGTGGTACCGCATTACTACGTGATACAGACCAGAAAAATGCCAGGATCTGGGCAACAAGTATGCGAAAAATGCGAAAGTACGAGACAGATGAGGGCAAATCCCAGACCTAACCGAGACATAACCGGCGTTATCCTCCGTAATATTCATCGCAACCAGGTTTAATTGACTGCTTCGGTGTGGAAACACATTACGACGGGATCCAAACCACAAAAAACCCAAGATCTGACCAACGAGTTCGCGAAAATTGCGAAAGTATGAGCCAGATGATTGCAAATACGAGAACTAACCCAGACATAACCAGCGTTATCCTCTAAAATATTAATCGCAACCAGGTTTAATTGACTGTTTCGGTGTGGTACCGCATTACTACGTGATACACACCAGAAAAAGGCCAGGATCTGGCCAACAAGTATGAGAAAAATGCGAAAGTACGTGACAGATGAGGGCAAATCCCAGACCTAACCTAGAAATAACCGGCGTTATCCTCTAAAATATTAATCGCAACCAGGTTTAATTGACTGTTTCGGTGTGGTACCGCAATACTACGTGATACAGACCAGAAAAATGCCAGGATCTGGACAACAAGTATGCGAAAATTGCGAAAGTACGAGACAGATGAGGGCAAATCCCAGACCTAACCCAGACATAACCGGCGTTATCCTCCAAAATATTAAGCGCAACCAGGTTTAATTGACTGTTACGGTGTGGTACCGCATTACTACGTGATCCAAACCAGAAAAGCCCAGGATCTTGCCAACAAGTAGGCGGAAAATGCGAAGGTACGAGACAGATGATTGCAAATACCAGAACTAACCCAGACATAACCAGCGTTATCCTCTAAACTATTAATCGCAACCAGGATTAATTGACTGTTTCGGTGTGGAACCACATTACGACGGGATACAAACCAGAAAAAACCCAAGATCTGGCCAACAAGTACGCGATAATTGCGAAAGTATGATCCAGATGAGGGCAAATACCAGACCTAACCGAGACATAACCAGCGTTATCCTCTAAAATATTAATCGCAACCAGGTTTAATTGCCTGTTTCGGCGTGGTACCACATTACTACGTGGACCGGGCCAGAAAAAGGACAGGATCTGGCCCACAAGAATGCGAAAAATGCGAAGGTACGAGCCAGATGAGGGCAAATCCCAGACCTAACCGAGATATAACCGGCGTTATCCTCCAAAATATTAACCGCAACCAGGTTTAATTGACTGTCTCGGTGTGGTACCACATTACGACGGGATCCAAACCACAAAAAACCCAAGATCTGGCCAACGAGTTCGCGAAAATTGCGAAAGTATGAGCCAGATGGTTGCAAATACCGGAACTAACCCAAACATAACCAGCGTTATTCTCCAAAATATTAATCACAACCAGGTTTAATTGACTGTTTCAGTGTGGTACCGCATTACTACGTGATCCAAACAAGGAAAAGGCAAGGATCTGGCCAACAAGTATGCGAGAAATGCGAAAGTACGAGCCAGATGAGGGCAAATACCAGACCTAACCAAGACATAACCGGCGTTATCCTCCAAAATGTTAATCACAACCAGGTTTAGTTGACTCTTTCAGTGTGACACCACATTACTACGTGGTCCAAGCCAGAAAAAGGCGAGGATCTGGCCAACAAGTATGCGAAAATGCGAAAGTACGAGCCAGATGAAGGCAAATCCCAGACCTAACCCAGACATAACCGGTGTTATCCTGTAAGATACTAATCGGAACCAGCTTTTATTGACTGTTTCAGTGTGGTACCACATTACTACGTGATCCGAACCAGAAAAAGCCCAGGATCTGGCCAACAAGTATGCGAAAAATACGAAAGTACGAGCCAGATGAGGGCAAATACCAGACCTAACCAAGACATAACCGGCGTTATCCTCCAAAATGTTAATCACAACCAGGTTTAGTTGACTGTTTCAGTGTGATACCACATTACTACATGGTCCAAGCCAGAAAAAGGCCAGGATCTTGCCAACAAGTAGGCGAAAAATGCGAAGGTACGAGCCAGATGATTGCCAATACCAGAACTAAACCAGACATAACCAGCGTTATCCTATAAAATACTAATCGGAACCAGCTTTTATTGACTGTTTCAGTGTGGTACCACATTACTACGTGATCCAAACCAGAAAAAGCCCAGGATCTGGCCAACAAGTATGCGAGAAATGCGAAAATTCGAGCCAGATGACGGCAAATCCCAGACCTAACCGTGACATAACCGGCGTTATCGTCTAAAATATTAATCGCAACCAGGTTTAATTGACTGTTTCGGTGTGGAACCACATTACTACGTGATCTAAACCAGAAAAAGCCCAGGATCTGGCCACCAAGTATGCGAGAAATGCGAAAGTACGAGCCAGATGAGGGCAAATCCCAGACCTAACCCAGACATAACCGGCGTTATCCTCTAAAATATTAATCGCAACCGGGTTTAATTCACTGTTTCGGTGTGGAACCACATTACGACGGGATACAAACCAGATAAAGCCCTGGATCTGGCCAACAAGTATGCGAGAAATGCGAAAGTATGAGCCAGATGAGGCCAAATCCCAGACCTAACCAAGACATAACCGGCGTTATCCTCTAAAATATTAATCGCAACCAGGTTTAATTGACTGCATCGGTGTGCTACCGCATTACTACGTGATCCAAACCAGAAAAAGCCCAGGATCTTGCCAACAAGTATGCGAAAAATGCGAAAATACGAGCCAGATGACGGCAAATCCCAGACCTAACCGTGACATAACCGGCGTTATCCTCCAAAATGTTAATCACAACCAGGTTTAATTGACTGTTTCAGTGTGGTACCGCATTACTACGTGATCCAAACCAGAAAAAGCCCAGGATCTGCCTACAAGTACGCGAAAATTGCGTAAGTATGAGCCAGATGATTGCAAATACCAGACCTAACCCAGACATAACCGGCGTTATCCTCTAAAATATTAATCGCAACCGGGTTTAATTCACTGTTTCGGTGTGGAACCACATTACGACGGGATACAAACCAGATAAAGCCCTGGATCTGGCCAACAAGTATGCGAGAAATGCGAAAGTATGAGCCAGATGAGGCCAAATCCCAGACCTAACCCAGACATAACCGGCGTTATCCTCTAAAATATTAATCGCAACCGGGTTTAATTCACTGTTTCGGTGTGGAACCACATTACGACGGGATACAAACCAGATAAAGCCCTGGATCTGGCCAACAAGTATGCGAGAAATGCGAAAGTATGAGCCAGATGAGGCCAAATCCCAGACCTAACCAAGACATAACCGGCGTTATCCTCTAAAATATTAATCGCAACCAGGTTTAATTGACTGCATCGGTGTGGTACCGCATTACTACGTGATCCAAACCAGAAAAAGCCCAGGATCTTGCCAACAAGTTGGCGAAAAATGCGAAGGTACGAGCCAGATGAGGGCAAATCCCAGAACTAACCGAGACATAACCGGCGTTATCCTCCAAAATGTTAATCACAACCAGGTTTAATTGACTGTTTCAGTGTGATACCACATTACTAGGTGGTCCAAGCCAGAAAAAATGGCCAGGATCTGGCCTACAAGTATGCGAAAAATGCGAAAATACGAGCCAGATGACGGCAAATCCCAGACCTAACCGTGACATAACCGGCGTTATCCTCCAAAATGTTAATCACAACCAGGTTTAATTGACTGTTTCAGTGTGGTACCGCATTACTACGTGATCCAAACCAGAAAAAGCCCAGGATCTGCCTACAAGTATGCCAGAAATGCGAAAGTACGAGCCAGATGATTGCAAATAGCAGAACTAACCCAAACATAAGCAGCGTTATCCTCTAAAATATTCATCGCAGCCAGGCTTAATTGACTGCTTCGGTGTGGATCCACATTACGACGGGATCCAAACCACAAGAAACCCAAGATCTGGCCAACAAGTACGCGAAAATTGCGAAAGTATGAGCCAGATGATAGCAAATACCAGAACTAACCCAGGCATAACCAGCGTTATCCTCTAAAATATTAATCGCAACCAGGTTTAATTGACTGCTTCGGTGTGGATCCACATTACGACGGGATCCAAACCACAAAAACCCCAAGATCTGGCCAACAAGTACGCGAAAATTGCGAATGTATGAGCCTGATGATTGCAAATACCAGAACTAACCCAGCCATAACCAGCGTTATCCTCTAAAATATTAATCGCAACCAGGTTTAATTGACTGCTTCGGTGTGGTACCGCATTACTACGTGATACAGACCAGAAAAAGGCCAGGATCTGGCCAACAAGTATGCGAAAAATGTGATAGTAGGAGACAGATGTGGGCAAATCCCAGACCTAACCGAGAAATAACCGGCGCTATCCTCTAAAATATTAATCGCAACCAGGTTTAATTGACTGTTAGAGTGTGGTACCGCATTACTACGTTATCCCAGCCAGAAAAAGGCCAGGATCTGGCCCACAAGAATGCGAAAAATGCGAAGGTACGAGCCAGATGAGGGCAAATCCCAGACCTAACAGAGATATAACCGGCGTTATCCTCTAAAATATTAATCGAACCCAGGTTAAATTGACTGTTTCGGTGTGGAGCGTCATTATTACGGGATCCAAACCAGAAAAAGCTCAGGATCTAGCCAACAAGTAGGCGAAAAATGCGAAGGTACTAGCCAGATGAGGGCAAATCCCAGAACTAACAGAGACATAACCGGTGTTATCCTCTAAAATATTAATCGCAACCAGGATTAATTGACTGTTTCGGTCTGGTACCGCATTAGTACGTGATCCAAACAAGAAACAGCCCAGGATCTGGCCAACAGGTATGCGAGAAATGCGAAAGTACGAGCCAGATAAGGGCAAATCCCAGACCTAACCCAGACATAACCGGCGTTATCATCCAAAATATTAACCGCAACCAGGTTTAATTGACTGTTACGGTGTGGTACCGCATTACTACGTGATACAGACCAGAAAAATGCCAGGATCTGGCCAACAAGTATGCGAAAAATGCGAAAGTACGAGACAGATGAGGGCAAATCCCAGACCTAACCGAGACATAACCGGCGTTATCCTCCGTAATATTCATCACAACCAGGTTTAATTGACTGCTTCGGTGTGGAAACACATTACGACGGGATCCAAACCACAAAAAACCAAAGATCTGGCCAAAGAGTTCGCGAAAATTGCGAAAGTATGAGCCAGATGATTGCAAATACGAGAACTAACCCAGACATAACCAGCGTTATCCTCTAAAATATTAATCGCAACCAGGTTTAATTGACTGTTTCGGTGTGGTACCGCATTACTACGTGATCCAAACCAGAAAAAGCCCAGGATCATGCCAACAAGTATGCGAAAAATGCGAAAATACGAACCAGATGACGGCAAATCCCAGACCTAACCGTGACATAACCGGCGTTATCCTCCAAAATGTTAATCACAACCAGGTTTAATTGACTGTTTCAGTGTGGTACCGCATTACTACGTGATCCAAACCAGAAAAAGCCCAGGATCTGCCTACAAGTATGCCAGAAATGCGAAAGTACGAGCCAGGTGATTGCAAATAGCAGAACTAACCCAAACATAAGCAGCGTTATCCTCTAAAATATTCATCGCAGCCAGGCTTAATTGACTGCTTCGGTGTGGATCCACATTACGACGGGATACAAACCACAAAAAACCGAAGATCTGGCCAACGAGTTCGCGGAAATTGCGAAAGTATGAGCCAGATGGTTGCAAATACCGGAACTAACCCAAACATAACCAGCGTTATTCTCCAAAATATTAATCACAACCAGGTTTAATTGACTGTTTCAGTGTGGTACCGCATTACTACGTGATCCAAACCAGGAAAAGGCAAGGATCTGGCCTACAAGTATGCGAAAAATGCGAAAATACGAGCCAGATGACGGCAAATCCCAGACCTAACCGTGACATAACCGGCGTTACCCTCCAAAATGTTAATCACAACCAGGTTTAATTGACTGTTTCAGTGTGGTACCGCATTACTACGTGATCCAAACCAGAAAAAGCCCAGGATCTGCCTACATGTATGCCAGAAATGCGAAAGTACGAGCCAGATGATTGCAAATAGCAGAACTAACCCAAACATAAGCAGCGTTATCCTCTAAAATATTCATCGCAGCCAGGCTTAATTGACTGCTTCGGTGTGGATCCACATTACGACGGGATCCAAACCACAAGAAACCCAAGATCTGGCCAACAAGTACGCGAAAATTGCGAAAGTATGAGCCAGATGATTGCAAATACCAGAACTAACCCAGGCATAACCAGCGTTATCCTCTAAAATATTAATCGCAACCAGGTTTAATTGACTGCTTCGGTGTGGATCCACATTACGACGGGATCCAAACCACAAAAACCCCAAGATCTGGCCAACAAGTACGCGAAAATTGCGAATGTATGAGCCTGATGATTGCAAATACCAGAACTAACCCAGACATAACCAGCGTTATCCTCTAAAATATTAATCGCAACCAGGTTTAATTGACTGCTTCGGTGTGGTACCGCATTACTACGTGATACAGACCAGAAAAAGGCCAGGATCTGGCCAACAAGTATGCGAAAAATGTGATAGTAGGAGACAGATGAGGGCAAATCCCAGACCTAACCGAGAAATAACCGGCGCTATCCTCTAAAATATTAATCGCAACCAGGTTTAATTGACTGTTAGAGTGTGGTACCGCATTACTACGTTATCCCAGCCAGAAAAAGGCCAGGATCTGGCCCACAAGAATGCGAAAAATGCGAAGGTACGAGCCAGATGAGGGCAAATCCCAGACCTAACAGAGATATAACCGGCGTTATCCTCTAAAATATTAATCGAACCCAGGTTAAATTGACTGTTTCGGTGTGGAGCGTCATTATTACGGGATCCAAACCAGAAAAAGCTCAGGATCTAGCCAACAAGTAGGCGAAAAATGCGAAGGTACTAGCCAGATGAGGGCAAATCCCAGAACTAACAGAGACATAACCGGTGTTATCCTCTAAAATATTAATCGCAACCAGGATTAATTGACTGTTTCGGTCTGGTACCGCATTAGTACGTGATCCAAACCAGAAACAGCCCAGGATCTGGCCAACAGGTATGCGAGAAATGCGAAAGTACGAGCCAGATAAGGGCAAATCCCAGACCTAACCCAGACATAACCGGCGTTATCATCCAAAATATTAACCGCAACCAGGTTTAATTGACTGTTACGGTGTGGTACCGCATTACTACGTGATACAGACCAGAAAAATGCCAGGATCTGGCCAACAAGTATGCGAAAAATGCGAAAGTACGAGACAGATGAGGGCAAATCCCAGACCTAACCGAGACATAACCGGCGTTATCCTCCGTAATATTCATCGCAACCAGGTTTAATTGACTGCTTCGGTGTGGAAACACATTACGACGGGATCCAAACCACAAAAAACCAAAGATCTGGCCAAAGAGTTCGCGAAAATTGCGAAAGTATGAGCCAGATGATTGCAAATACGAGAACTAACCCAGACATAACCAGCGTTATCCTCTAAAATATTAATCGCAACCAGGTTTAATTGACTGCTTCGGTGTGGATCCACATTACGACGGGATCCAAACCACAAAAAGCCCAAGATCTTGCCAGCAAGTTGGCGGAGAATGCGGAGGTACGAGCCAGATGATTGCAAATACCAGAACTAACCCAGACATAACCAGCGTTATCCTCTAAAATATTAATCGCAACCAGGTTTAATTGACTGCTTCGGTGTGGTACCGCATTACTACGTGATACAGACCAGAAAAAGGCCAGGATCTGGCCAACAAGTATGCGAAAAATGTGATAGTAGGAGACAGATGAGGGCAAATCCCAGACCTAACCGAGAAATAACCGGCGCTATCCTCTAAAATATTAATCGCAACCAGGTTTAATTGACTGTTAGAGTGTGGTACCGCATTACTACGTTATCCCAGCCAGAAAAAGGCCAGGATCTGGCCCACAAGAATGCGAAAAATGCGAAGGTACGAGCCAGATGAGGGCAAATCCCAGACCTAACAGAGATATAACCGGCGTTATCCTCTAAAATATTAATCGAACCCAGGTTAAATTGACTGTTTCGGTGTGGAGCGTCATTATTACGGGATCCAAACCAGAAAAAGCTCAGGATCTAGCCAACAAGTAGGCGAAAAATGCGAAGGTACTAGCCAGATGAGGGCAAATCCCAGAACTAACAGAGACATAACCGGTGTTATCCTCTAAAATATTAATCGCAACCAGGATTAATTGACTGTTTCGGTCTGGTACCGCATTAGTACGTGATCCAAACCAGAAACAGCCCAGGATCTGGCCAACAGGTATGCGAGAAATGCGAAAGTACGAGCCAGATAAGGGCAAATCCCAGACCTAACCCAGACATAACCGGCGTTATCATCCAAAATATTAACCGCAACCAGGTTTAATTGACTGTTACGGTGTGGTACCGCATTACTACGTGATACAGACCAGAAAAATGCCAGGATCTGGCCAACAAGTATGCGAAAAATGCGAAAGTACGAGACAGATGAGGGCAAATCCCAGACCTAACCGAGACATAACCGGCGTTATCCTCCGTAATATTCATCGCAACCAGGTTTAATTGACTGCTTCGGTGTGGAAACACATTACGACGGGATCCAAACCACAAAAAACCAAAGATCTGGCCAAAGAGTTCGCGAAAATTGCGAAAGTATGAGCCAGATGATTGCAAATACGAGAACTAACCCAGACATAACCAGCGTTATCCTCTAAAATATTAATCGCAACCAGGTTTAATTGACTGTTTCGGTGTGGTACCGCATTACTACGTGATCCAAACCAGAAAAAGCCCAAGATCTTGCCAGCAAGTTGGCGGAGAATGCGGAGGTACGAGCCAGATGATTGCAAATACCAGAACTAACCCAGACATAACCAGCGTTATCCTCTAAAGTATTAATCGCAACCAGGATTAATTGACTGTTTCGGTGTGGAACCACATTACGACGGGATACAAACCAGAAAAAGCCCTGGATCTGGCCAACAAGTACGCGATAATTGCGAAAGTATGATCCAGATGAGGGCAAATACCAGACCTAACCGAGACATAACCAGCGTTATCGTCTAAAATATTAATCGCAACCAGGTTTAATTGCCTGTTTCGGCGTGGTACCACATTACTACGTGGACCGGGCCAGAAAAAGGACAGGATCTGGCCCACAAGAATGCGAAAAATGCGAAGGTACGAGCCAGATGAGGGCAAATCCCAGACCTAACCGAGATATAACCGGCGTTATCCTCCAAAATATTAACCGCAACCAGGTTTAATTGACTGTTTCGGTGTGGTACCACATTACTATGTGGTCCAAACCACAAAAAACCCAAGATCTGGCCAACAAGTAGGCGAAAAATGCGAAGTTACGAGCCAGATGATTGCAAATACCAGAACTAACCCAGACATAACCAGCGTTATCCTCTAAAGTATTAATCGCAACCAGGATTAATTGACTGTTTCGGTGTGGAACCACATTACGACGGGATACAAACCAGAAAAAGCCCTGGATCTGGCCAACAAGTATGCGAGAAATGCGAAAGTACGAGCCAGATGGGGGCAAATCCCAGACCTAACCCAGACATAACCAGCGTTATCCTCTAAAATATTAATCGCAACCCGGTTTAATTGACTGTTTCGGTGTGGAACCACATTACGACGGGATACAAACCAGAAAAAGCCCTGCATCTGGCCAACAAGTATGCGAGAAATGCGAAAGTACGAGCCAGATGGGGGCAAATCCCAGACCTAACCCAGGCATAACCGGCGTTATCCTCTAAAATATTAATCGCAACCAGGATTAATTGACTGTTTCGGTGTGGAGCGTCATTATTGTGGGATTCAAACCAGAAAAAGCTCAGGATCTAGCCAACAAGTAGGCGAAAAATGCGAAGGTACTTTCCAGACGAGGGCAAATCCCAGAACTAACCGAGACATAACCGGCGTTATCCTCTAAAATATTAATCGCAACCAGGATTAATTGACTGTTTCGTTGTGGAACCACATTACGACGGGATCCAAACCAGAAAAAGCCCAGGAACTGGCCAACAAGTATGCGAGAAATGCGAAAGTACGAGCCAGATGAGGGCAAATACCAGACCTAACCGAGACATAACCGGAGTTATCCTCTAAAATATTAATCGCAACCAGGCGTAATTGACTGTTTCGGTGTACAACCACATTACTACGTGATCCAAACCAGAAAAAGCCCAGGAACTGGCCAACAAGTATGCGAAAAATGCGAAAGTACGAGCCAGATGATTGCAAATACCAGAACTAACCCAAACATAACCAGCGTTATCCTCCAAAATATTCATCGCAACCGGGTTTAATTGACTGCTTCGGTGTGGAACCACATTACGACGGGATCCAAACCACAAAAAACCCTAGATCTGTCCAACAAGTACGCGAAAATTGCGAAAGTATGAGCCAGATGATTGCAAATACCAGAATTAACCCAGACATAACCAGCGTTATCCTGTAAAATATTAATCGCAACTAGCTTCTATTGACTGCTTCGGTGTGGTACCACATTACTACGTGCTCCAAGCCAGAAAATTGCCAAGATCTGGCCAACGAGTACGCGAAAATTGCGAAAGTATGAGCCAGATCATTGCAAATACCAGAACTAACTCAGACATAACCAGCGTTATCCTCTAAAATATTAATCGCAACCAGGTTTAATTGACTGTTTCGGTGTGGTACCGCATTACTACGTGATCCAAACCAGAAAAGCCCAGGATCTTGCCAACAAGTAGGCGGAAAATGCGAAGGTACGAGACAGATGATTGCAAATACCAGAACTAACCCAGACATAACCAGCGTTATCCTCTAAAATATTAATCGCAACCAGGATTAATTGACTGTTTCGGTGTGGAACCACATTACGACGGGATACAAACCAGAAAAAACCCAAGATCTGGCCAACAAGTACGCGATAATTGCGAAAGTATAATCCAGATGAGGGCAAATACCAGACCTAACCGAGACATAACCAGCGTTATCATCTAAAATATTAATCGCAACCAGGTTTAATTGCCTGTTTCGGCGTGGTACCACATTACTACGTGGACCGGGCCAGAAAAAGGACAGGATCTGGCCCACAAGAATGCGAAAAATGCGAAGGTACGAGCCAGATGAGGGCAAATCCCAGAACTAACCGAGATATAACCGGCATTATCCTCCAAAATATTAACCGCAACCAGGTTTAATTGACTGCTTCGGTGTGGAACCACATCACGACGGGATCCAAACCACAAAAAACCCAAGATCTTGCCAACGAGTACGCGAAAATTGCGAAAATATGAGCCAGATGATTGCAAATACCAGAACTAACCCAGACATAACCAGCGTTATCCTCTAAAATATTAATCGCAACCAGGTTTAATTGACTGTTTCGGTGTGGTACCGCATTACTACGTGATCCAAACCAGAAAAAGCCCAGGATCTGGCCAACAAGTAGGCGAAAAATGCGAAGTTACGAGCCAGATGATTGCAAATACCAGAACTAACCCAGACATAACCAGCGTTATCCTCTAAAATATTAATCGCAACCAGGATTAATTGACTGTTTCGGTGTGGAACCACATTACGACGGGATACAAACCAGAAAAAGCCCTGCATCTGGCCAACAAGTATGCGAGAAATGCGAAAGTACGAGCCAGATGGGGTCAAATCCCAGACCTAACCCAGACATAACCGGCGTTATCCTCTAAAATATTAATCGCAACCAGCTTCTATTGACTGTTTCGGTGTGGTACCAAATTACTACGTGGTCCAAGCCGGAAAAAGGCCACGATCTGGCTAACTAGTATGCGAAAATTGCGAAAGTACGAGCCAGATGAGGGCAAATCCCAGACCTAACCGAGACATAACCGGCGTTATCCTCCAAAATATTCATCGCAACCAGGTTTAATTGACTGCTTCGGTGTGGAACCACATTACGACGGGATCCAAACCACAAAAAACCCAAGATCTGGCCAACGAGTTCGCGAAAATTGCGAAAGTATGAGCCAGATGATCGCAAAAACCAGAACTAACCCAGATATAACCAGCGTTATCATCTAAAATATTAATCGCAACCAGGTTTAATTGACTGTTTCGGTGTGGTACCGCATTGCTACGTGATACAGACCAGAAAAATGCCAGGATCTGGCCAACAAGTATGCGAAAAATGCGAAAGTACGAGCCAGATGAGGGCAAATCCCAGACCTAACCGAGACATAACCGGCGTTATCCTCTAAAATATTAATCGAACCCAGGTTTAGTTGACTGTTTCGGTGTGGAGCGTCATTATTACGGGATCCAAACCAGAAAAAGCTCAGGATCTAGCCAACAAGTTGGCGAAAAATGCGAATGTACTAGCCAGATGAGGGCAAATCCCAGAACTATCCGAGACATAACCGGCGTTATCCCCTAAAATATTAATCGCAACCAGGATTAATTGACTGTTTTGGTCTGGTACCGCATTAGTACGTGATCCAAACCACAAACAGCCCGGGATCTGGCCAACACGTATGCGAAAAATGCGAAAGTACGAGCCAGATATGGGCAATTACCAGACCTAACCCAGACATAACTGGCGTTATCCTCTAACATATTAATCGCAACCAGCTTCTATTGACTACTTCGGTGCGGTACCACATTACTACGTGGTCCAAGCCGGAAAAGGGCCACGATCTGGCAAAAAGGTATGCGAAAAATGCGAAAGTACGAGCCAGATGAGGGCAAATCCCAGACCTAACCATGAAATAACCGGGTGTTATCCTCTAAAATATTAATCGCAACCAGGTTTAATTGACTGTTTGAGTATGGTCCCACATTACGACTTGGTCCAAGCCAAAAAAAGGCCAGGATCTGGCCAACAAGTATGCGAAAAATGCGAAAGTACGAGCCAGATGAGGGCAAATCCCAGACCTAACCGAGACATAACCGGCGTTATCCTCTAAAATATTAATCGGACCCAGGTTTAATTGACTGTTTCGGTGTGGAGCGTCATAATTACGGGATCCAAACCAGAAAAAGCTCAGGAACTAGCCAACAAGTTGGCGAAAAATGCTAAGGTACTAGCCAGATGAGGACAAATCCCAGAACTAACCGAGACATAACCGGCGTTATCCTCTAAAATATTAATCGCAACCAGGATTAATTGACTGTTTCGGTGTGGTACCGCAATACTACGTGATACAGACCAGAAAAATGCCAGGATCTGGCCAACAAGTATGCGAAAAATGCGAAAGTACGAGACAGATGAGGGCAAATCCCAGACCTAACCCAGACATAACCAGCGTTATCCTCTAAAATATTAATCGCAACCAGGATTAATTGACTGTTTCGGTCTGGTACCGCATTAGTACGTGATCCAAACCAGAAAAATGCCGGGATCTGGCCAACAAGTATGCGAAAAATGCGAAAGTACGAGCCAGATGAGGGCAAATACCAGACCTAACCTAGACATAACCGGCGTTATCCTCTAAAATATTAATCGCAACCAGGCTTAATTGACTGCTTCGGTGTACAACCACATTACTACGTGATCCAAACCAGAAAAAGCCCAGGATCTGGCCAACATATATGCGAAAAATGCGAAAGTGCGCACCAGATGAGGGCAAATCCCAGGCCTAACCGAGACATAACCGGCGTTATCCTCTAAAATATTAATCGCAACCAGGTTTAATTAACTGTTTCGGCCTGGTACCGCATTAGTACGTGATCCAAACCAGAAAAAGGCCGGGATCTGGCCAACAAGTATGCGAGAAGTGCGAAAGTACGAGCCAGATGTGGGCAAATCCCAGACCTCACCGATACATAACCAGCGTCATCCTCTAAAATATTAATCGCAACCAGGTTTAATTGACTGCTTCGGTGTGGTACCACATTGCTACGTGATACAAACCAGAAAAAGCCCACGATCTAGCCAACAAGTAGGCGAAAAATGCGAAGGTACGAGCCAGATGATTGCAAATACCAGAACTAACCAAGACGTAACCAGCGTTATCCTCTAAAATACTAATCGGAACCAGCTTTTATTGACTGTTTCAGTGTGGCACCACATTACTACGTGATCCAAACCAGAAAAAGGCCGGGATCTCGTCAAAAAGTATGCGAAAAATGAGAAAGTACGAGCCAGATGTGGGCAATTACCAGACCTAACCCAGACATAACCTGCGTTATCCTCTAACATATTAATCGCAACCAGCTTCTATTGACTATTTCGGTGTGGTACCACATTACTACGTGGTCCAAGACGGAAAAAGGCCACGATCTGGCAAACAGGTATGCGAAAAATGCGAATGTACGAGCCAGACAAGGGCAAATCCCAGACCTAACCCAGACATAACCGGCGCTATCCTCCAAAATATTAATCGCGACCAGGTTTAATTGACTGTTACGGTGCGGTACCGTATTACTACGTGACCCAAACCAGAAAAAGCCCAGGATCTTGCCAACAAGTAGGCGAAAAATGCGAAGGTACGAGCCTGATGATTGCAAATACCAGAACTAACCCAGACATAACCAGCGTTATCCTCTAAAATACTAATCGGAAGCAGCTTTTATTGACTGCTTCAGTGTGGCACCACATGACTACGTGATCCAAACCAGAAAAAGCCCAGGAACTGGCCAACCAGTATGCGAAAAATGTGAAAGTACGAGCCAGATGATTGCAAATACCAGGACTAACCCAAACATAACCAGCGTTATCCTCCAAAATGTTCATCGCAACCAGGTTTAATTGACTGCTTCGGTGTGGTACCGCATTACTACGTGATCCAAACCAGAAATAGCCCAGGATCTGGCCAACAAGTATGCGAGAAATGCGAATGTACGAGCCAGACAAGGGCAAATCCCAGACCTAACCCAGACATAACCGGCGTTATCCTCCAAAATATTAATTGCAACCAGGTTTAATTGACTGTTACGGTGTGGTACCGCATTACTACGTGATCCAAACCAGAAGAAGCCCAGGATCTTGCCAACAAGTAGGCGGAAAATGCGAAGGTACGAGCCAGATGATTGCAAACACCAGAACTAACCCAGACATAACCTGCGTTATCCTCTAAAATATTAATCGCAACCAGGATTAATTGATTGTTTCGGTGTGGAACCACATTACGACGAGATACAAACCAGAAAGAGACCTGGATCTGGCAAACAAGTATGCGAGAAATGCGAAAGTACGAGCCAGATGGGGGCAAATCCCAGATCTAACCCAGACATAACCGGCGTTATCCTCTAAAATATTAATTGCAACCAGCTTCTATTGACTGTTTCGGTGTGGTACCACATTACTACGTGGTCCAGGCCGGAAAAAGGCCAGGATCTGGCCAACAAGTATGCGAAAAATGCGAAAGTACGAGCCAGATGAGGGCAAATCCCAGACCTAACCGAGACATAACCGGCGTTATCCTCCTAAATATTCATCGCAACCAGGTTTAATTATCTGTTTCGGCCTGGTACCGTATTAGTACGTGGTCCAAACCGGAAAAAGGCCGGGATCTGGCCAACAAGTATGCGAAAAATGCGAAAGTACGAGCCAGATGTGGGCAAATCCCAGACCTAACCGAGACATAATCAGCGTTATCCTCCAAAATATTAATCGCAAACAGTTTTAATTGACTGCTTCGGTGTGGTACCGCATTGCTACGTGATCCAAACCAGAAAAAGGCCGGGATCTAGCCAACAAGTAGGCGAAAAATGCGAAAGTATCAGCGAGATGATTGCATATACCAGAACTAACCCAGACATAACCAGCGTTATCCTCTAAAATATTAATCGCAAACAGGTTTAGTTGACTGTTTCGGTGTGGTACCACATCACTACGTGGTCCAAGCCGGAAAAAGGCCACGATCTGGCCAACAAGTAAGCGAAAAAGGCGAAAGTACGAGCCAGATGAGGGCAAATCCCTGACCTAACCGAGACATAACCGGCGTTATCCTCCTAAATATTCATCGCAACCAGGTTTAATTGACTGCTTCGGTGTGGAACCACATTACGACGGGATCCAAACCACAAAAAACCCAAGATCTGACCAACGAGTACGCGAAAATTGCGAAAGTATGATCCAGATGATTGCAAATACCAGAACTAACCCAGACATAACCAGCGTTATCCTCTAAAATATTAATCGCAACCAGGTTTAGTTGACTGTTTCGGTGTGGTGCCGCAATACTACGTGATACAGACCAGAAAAATGCCAGGATCTGGCCAACAAGTATGCGAAAAATGGAAAAGTACGAGACAGATGAGGGCAAATCCCTGACCTAACCGAGACATAACCGGCTGTATCCTCCTAAATATTCATCGCAACCAGGTTTAATTGACTGCTTCGGTGTGGAACCACATTACGACGGGATCCAAACCACAAAAAACCCAAGATCTGGCCAACGAGTACGCGAAAATTGCGAAAGTATGATCCAGATGATTACAAATCCCAGACCTAACCGAGATATAACCGGCGTTATCCTCTAAAATATTAATCGAACCCAGGTTTAATTGGCTGTTTCGGTCTGGTACCGCATTAGTACGTGATCTAAACCAGGAAAAGGCCAGGATCTGGTCAACAAGTATGCGAGAAATGCGAAAGTACGAGCCAGATGTGGGCAAATACCAGACCTAACCGAGACATAACCGGCGTTATCCTGTAAAATATTAATCGCAACAAGGCTTAATTGCCTGTTTCGGCGTGGTACCACATTACTACGTGGTCCGGGCCAGAAAAAGGACAGGATCTGGCCCACAAGAATGCAAAAAATGCGAAACTATGAGCGAGATGATTGCATATACCAGAACTAACCCAGACATAACCAGCGTTATCCTCTAACATATTAATCGCAACCAGGTTTAATTGACTGTTTCGGTGTGGTACCACATCACTACGTGGTCCAAGCCAGAAAAAGGCCAGGATCTGGACAACAAGTATGCGAGAAATGCGAAAGTACGTGCCAGATGAGGCCAAATCCCAGACCTAACCGGGACATAACCGGCGTTATCCTCTAAAATATTAATCGCAACCAGGTTTAATTGACTGTTTCAGTGTGATACCGAATTACTACGTGGTCCAAGCCAGAAAAAACCCAAGATCTGACCAACAAGTTCGCGAAAATTTCGAAAGTATGATCCAGATGGTTGCAAATACCAGAACTAACCCAGACATAACCAGCGTTATCCCCTAAAATATTAATCGCAACCAGGTTTAATTGACTGCTTCGGTGTGGGACCGCATTACTACGTGATCCAAACCAGAAAAAGCCCACGATCTAGCCAACAAGTAGGCGAAAAATGCGAAGGTACGAGCCAGATGATTGCAAATACCAGAACTAACCCAGACATAACCAGCGTTATCCCCTAAAATACTAATAGGAACCACCTTTTATTGACTGTTTCGGTGTGGAACCACATTACTACGTGATCCAAACCAGAAAAAGCCCAGGAACTGGCCAACAAGTTAGCGAAAAATGCGAAAGTACGAGCCAGATGATTGCAAATACCAGAACTAACCCAAACATAACCAGCGTTATCCTCCAAAATATTCATCGCAACCAGGTTTAATTGACTGCTTCGGTGTGGAACCACATTACGACGGGATCCAAACCACAAAAAACCCTAGATCTGTCCAACAAGTACGCGAAAATTGCGAAAGTATGAGCCAGATGATTGCAAATACCAGAATTAACCCAGACATAACCAGCGTTATCCTGTAAAATATTAATCGCAACCAGCTTCTATTGACTGTTTCGGTGTGGTACCACATTACTACGTGGTCCAAGCCAGAAAATTGCCACGATCTGGCCAACAAGTATGCGAGAAATGCGAAAGTACGAGCCAGATGGGGGCAAATCCCAGACCTAACCTAGACATAACCGGCGTTATCCTCTAAAATATTAATTGCAACCAGCTTCTATTGACTGCTTCGGTGTGGTACCACATTACTACGTGGTCCGAGCCAGAAAAAGGCCAGGATCTGGCCAACAAGAATACGAAAAATGCGAAGGTACGAGGCAGATGAGGGCAAATCCCAGACCTAACCGAGATATAACCGGCGTTATCCTCTAAAATCAAAACCGGGTTTAATTGACTGCTTCGGTGTGGTACCGCATTAGTACGTGATCCAAACCAGAAAAAGGCCAGGATCTGGTCAACAAGTATGCGAGAAATGCGAAAGTACGAGCCAGATGAGCGCATATACCAGACCTAACCGAGACATAACCGGCGTTGTCCTCTAAGATATTAATCGCAACAAGGTTTCATTAACTGTTTCGGCCTGGTATCCCATTAGTACGTGATACAAACCAGAAAAAGGCCGGGATCTGGCCAACACGTATGCGAAAAATGCGAAAGTACGAGCCAGATATGGGCAATTACCAGACCTAACCCAGACATAACCGGCGTTATCCTCTAACATATTAATCGCAACCAGCTTCTATTGACTACTTCGGTGCGGTACCACATTACTACGTGGTCCAAGCCGGAAAAGGGCCACGATCTGGCAAAAAGGTATGCGAAAAATGCGAAAGTACGAGCCAGATGAGGGCAAATCCCAGACCTAACCTTGAAATAACCGGCGTTATCCTCTAAAATATTAATCGCAACCAGGTTTAATTGACTGTTTGAGTATGGTCCCACATTACGACTTGGTCCAAGCCAAAAAAAGGCCAGGATGTGGCCAACAAGTATGCGAAAAATGCGAAAGTACGAGCCAGATGAGGGCAAATCCCAGACCTAACCGAGACATAACCGGCGTTATCCTCTAAAATATTAATCGGACCCAGGTTTAATTGACTGTTTCGGTGTGGAGCGTCATAATTACGGGATCCAAACCAGGAAAAGCTCAGGATCTAGCAAACAAGTTGGCGAAAAATGCTAAGGTACTAGCCAGATGAGGACAAATCCCAGAACTAACCGAGACATAACCGGCGTTATCCTCTAAAATATTAATCGCAACCAGGATTAATTGACTGTTTCGGTGTGGTACCGCAATACTACGTGATACAGACCAGAAAAATGCCAGGATCTGGCCAACAAGTATGCGAAAAATGAGAAAGTACGAGACAGATGAGGGCAAATCCCAGACCTAACCCAGACATAACCAGCGTTATCCTCTAAAATATTAATCGCAACCAGGATTAATTGACTGTTTCGGTCTGGTACCGCATTAGTACGTGATCCAAACCAGAAAAATGCCGGGATCTGGCCAACAAGTATGCGAAAAAGGCGAAAGTACGAGCCAGATGAGGGCAAATACCAGACCTAACCTAGACATAACCGGCGTTATCCTCTAAAATATTAATCGCAACCAGGCTTAATTGACTGCTTCGGTGTACAACCACATTACTACGTGATCCAAACCAGAAAAAGCCCAGGATCTGGCCAACATGTATGCGAAAAATGCGAAAGTGCGCACCAGATGAGGGCAAATCCCAGGCCTAACCGAGACATAACCGGCGTTATCCTCTAAAATATTAATCGCAACCAGGTTTAATTAACTGTTTCGGCCTGGTACCGCATTAGTACGTGATCCAAACCAGAAAAAGGCCGGGATCTGGCCAACAAGTATGCGAGAAATGCGAAAGTACGAGCCAGATGTGGGCAAATCCCAGACCTCACCGATACATAACCAGCGTCATCCTCTAAAATATTAATCGCAACCAGGTTTAATTGACTGCTTCGGTGTGGTACCACATTGCTACGTGATCCAAACCAGAAAAAGCCCACGATCTAGCCAACAAGTAGGCGAAAAATGCGAAGGTACGAGCCAGATGATTGCAAATACCAGAACTAACCCAGACATAACCAGCGTTATCCTCTAAAATACTAATCGAAACCAGCTTTTATTGACTGTTTCAGTGTGGCACCACATTGCTACGTGATCCAAACCAGAAAAAGGCCGGGATCACGCCAAAAAGTATGCGAAAAATGAGAAAGTACGAGCCAGATGTGGGCAATTACCAGACCTAACCCAGACATAACCTGCGTTATCCTCTAACATATTAATCGCAACCAGCTTCTATTGACTATTTCGGTGTGGTACCACATTACTACGTGGTCCAAGACGGAAAAAGGCCACGATCTGGCAAACAGGTATGCGAAAAATGCGAATGTACGAGCCAGACAAGGGCAAATCCCAGACCTAACCCAGACATAACCGGCGCTATCCTCCAAAATATTAATCGCGACCAGGTTTAATTGACTGTGACGGTGCGGTACCGTATTACTACGTGACCCAAACCAGAAAAAGCCCAGGATCTTGCCAACAAGTAGGCGAAAAATGCGAAGGTACGAGCCTGATGATTGCAAATACCAGAACTAACCCAGACATAACCAGCGTTATCCTCTAAAATACTAATCGGAAGCAGCTTTTATTGACTGCTTCAGTGTGGCACCACATGACTACGTGATCCAAACCAGAAAAAGCCCAGGAACTGGCCAACCAGTATGCGAAAAATGTGAAAGTACGAGCCAGATGATTGCAAATACCAGGACTAACCCAAACATAACCAGCGTTATCCTCCAAAATGTTCATCGCAACCAGGTTTAATTGACTGCTTCGGTGTGGTACCGCATTACTACGTGATCCAAACCAGAAATAGCCCAGGATCTGGCCAACAAGTATGCGAGAAATGCGAATGTACGAGCCAGACAAGGGCAAATCCCAGACCTAACCCAGACATAACCGGCGTTATCCTCCAAAATATTAATTGCAACCAGGTTTAATTGACTGTTACGGTGTGGTACCGCATTACTACGTGATCCAAACCAGAAGAAGCCCAGGATCTTACCAACAAGTAGGCGGAAAATGCGAAGGTACGAGCCAGATGATTGCAAACACCAGAACTAACCCAGACATAACCTGCGTTATCCTCTAAAATATTAATCGCAACCAGGATTAATTGATTGTTTCGGTGTGGAACCACATTTCGACGAGATACAAACCAGAAAAAGCCAAGGATCTTGCCAACAAGTAGGCGAAAAATACGAAAGCACGAGCAAGATGAGGGCAAATCCCAGACCTAACCGAGACATAACGGGCGTTATCCTCCAAAACGTTAACCGCAACCAGGTTTAATTGACTGTTTCGGTGTGGTACCACATTACGACGGGATACAAACCAGAAAAAGCCCTGGATCTGGCCAACAAGTATGCGAAAATTACGAAAGCACGACACAGATGAGGCCAAATTCCAGACCTAACCGAGACATAACCGGCGTTATCCTCTAAAATATTAATCGCAACCAGGTTTAATTGACTGTTTCGGTGTGGAGCCTCATTACTACGTGATCCAAACCAGAAAAAGCCAAGGATCTTGCCAACAAGTAGGCGAAAAATGCGAAGGTACGAGCCAGATGAGGGCAAATCCCAGAACTAACCGAGACATAACCGGCGTTATCCTCCAAAATATTAATCGCAACCAGGTTTAATTGACTGTTACGGTGTGGCACCGCAATACTACGTGATACAAACCAGATTAAGGCCAGGATCTGGCCTACAAGTATGCGAATAATGCGAAAGTAGGAGACAGATGATGGCAAATCCCAGACTTAACCGAGACATAACCGGCGTTATCCTCTAAAATATTAATCGCAACCAGGTTTAATTGACTGTTTCGTTGTGGTACCGCGTTACTACGTGATACAAACCAGATTAAGGCCAGGATCTGGCCTACAAGTATGCGAATAATGCGAAAGTACGAGCCAGATGATTGCAAATACCAGAACTAACCCGAACACAGCAGCGTTATCCTCCAAAATATTCATCGCAACCAGGTTTTATTGACTGCTTCGGTGTCGAGCCGCATTACGACGGGATCCAAACCACAAAAAACCCAAGATCTGGCCAACAAGTACGCGAAAATTGCGAAAGTATGAGACAGATGAATGCAAATACCAGAACTAACCCAGACATAACCAGCGTTATCCTTTAAAATATTAATCGCAACCAGGTTTAATTGACCGTTTCGGTGTGGTACCGCATTACTACGTGACACGGCCTAGAAGAAGGCCAGTATCTGGCCAACAAGTATGCGAAAAATGCGAAGGTACATGACAGATGAGGACAAATCACAGACCTAACCGAGAAATAGCCGGCGTTATCCTCTAAAATATTAATCGCAACCAGGTTTAATTGACTGTTACAGTGTGGTACCGCATTACTACGTGATCCAAACCCGAAAAAGCCCAGGATCTTGCCAACAATTAGGCGAAAATGCGAAGGAACGAGCCAGATGATTGCAAATACCAGAACTAACCCAGACATAACCAGCGTTATCCTCTAAAATACTAATAGCAACCAGCTTTTATTGACTGTTTCCGTGTGGTACCAAATTACTACGTGATCCAAAGCAGAAAAAGCCCAGGATCTGTCCAACAAGTATGCGAAAAATGCGAAAGTACGAGCCAGATGATTCCAAATACCCGAACTAACCCAGACATAACCGGCGTTATCCTCCTAAATATTAATCGCAACCAGGTTTAACTGACTGTTTCGGTGTGGTACCGCATTACTACGTGATACAGACCAGAAAATGGCCGGGATCTGGCCAACAAGAATGCGAAAAGTGCGAATGTACGTGACAGATGTGGGCAAATCCCAGACCTAACCGAGAAATAACCGGCGTTATCCTCTAAAATATTAATCGCAACCAGGTTTAATTGACTGTTTGAGTGTGGTCCCACATTACTACTTGGTCCAAGCCAGAAAAAGGCAAGGATCTGGCCAACAAGAATGCGAAAAGTGCGAATGTACGTGACAGATGTGGGCAAATCCCAGACCTAACCGAGAAATAACCGTCGTTATCCTCTAAAATATTAATCGCAACCAGCTTTTATTGACTGTTTCAGTGTGGTACCACATTACTACGTGATCCAAAGCAGAAAAAGCCCAGGATCTGTTCAACAAGTATGTGAAAAACGCGAAAGTATGAGCCTGGTGAGGGCAAATCCCAGACCTATCCCAGACCTAACTTGCGTTATCCTCTAAAATATTGATCGAAACCAGGTCTAATTGACTGTTACGGTGTGGTACCGCATTACTACGTGATCCAAACCAGAAAAAGCCCAAGCTCTTGCCAACAAGTAGGCGAAAAATGCGAATGTACGAGCCAGATGATTGCAAATACCAGAACTAACCCAGACATAACCAGCGTTATCCTCTAAAATATTAATCGCAACCAGGTTTAATTGACCGTTTGAGTGCGGTCCCACATTACTACTTGGTCCAAGCCAGAAAAAGGCAAGGATCTGGCCAACAAGTATGCGAAAAATGCGAAAGTACGAGCCAGATGAGGGCAAATACCAGAACTAACCCAGACATAACCAGCGTTATCCTCTAAAATACTAATCGGAACCAGCTTTTATTGACTGTTACGGTGTGGAGCCGCATTACTACGTGATCCAAATCAAAAAAAGCCCTGGATCTTGCCAACAAGTATGCGAAAAATGCGAAAGTTCGAGCCAGATGATTGCAAATACCAGAACTAACCCAAACATAACCAGCGTTATCCTCCAAAATATTCATCGTAACCAGGTTTAATTGACTGCTTCGGTGTGGAACCACATTACGGCGGGATCCAAACCACAAGAAACCCAAGATCTGGCCAAGAAGTATGCGAAAAAAACGAAGGCACGAGCAAGATGAGGGCAAATCCCAGGCCTAATCGAGACATAACCGGCGTTATCCTCTAAAATATTAATCGCAACCAGGTTTAATTGACTGTTTCGGTGTGGAAACTCATTACTACGGGATCCAAACCAGAAAAAAACCAGGATCTGGCAAACAAGTATGCGACATCGCGAATGTATGAGCCAGATTGTTGCAAATACCAGAACTAAGCCAGACATAACCAGCGTTATCCTCTAGAATACTATTCGGAACCAGCTTTTATGGACTGTTTCTGTGTGGTACCATATTACTACGTGATCCAAACCAGAAAAAGCCCAGGATCTGACCAACAAGTACGCGAGAAATGCGAAAGTACGTGACAGATGTGGGCAAATCCCAGACCTAACCGAGACATAACCGGCGTTATCCTCTAAAATATTAATCGCAACCTGGTTTAATTGACTGTTTAGGTGTCGTACCGCATTACTACGTGATCCAAGCCAGAAAAAGGCCAGGATCTGTCGAACAAGTAGGCGAAAAATGCGAAAGTACGAGCCAGATGAGGGCAAATACCAGACCTAACCTAGACATAACCGGCGTTATCCTCTAAAATATTAATCGCAACCGGGTTTAATTGACTTTCGGTGTGGTACCGCGTTACAACGTGATCCAACCCAGAAAAAAGCCAGGATCTGGCCAACAACTATGCGAAAAACGCTAAAGTACGACCCAGATGACGGGAAATCCCAGACCTAACCGAGACATAACCGGCGTTATCCTCTGAAATATTAATCGCAACCAGGTGTAGTTGACAATTTCGGTGTGGTACCGCATTACTACGTGATCCAAACCAGAAAAAGGCCGGGATCGGCCAACAAGTATGCGAAAAATTCGAAAGTACGAGCCAGATGATTGCAAATACCAGATCTGACCCAAACATAACCAACGTTATCCTCCAAAATATTCACCGCAACCAGGTTTAATTGACTGCTTCGGTGTGGAACCACATTACGACGGGTTCCAAACGACAAAAAACCCAAGATCTGGCCAACAAGTAAGCGAAAATTGCGAAAGTTTGAGCCAGATGATTGCAAATACCAGAACTAACCCAGACATTACCGGCGTTATCCTCTAAAATATTAATCGCAACCAGGTTTAATTGACTGCTTCTGTGTGGTACCAAATTACTACGTGGTCCAACCCAGAAAAAGACCGGGTCTGGCCAACAAGTATGCGAAAAATGCGAAAGTACGAGCCAGATGAGGGGAAATCCCAGACACAACCGAGACATAACCGGCGTTGTCCTCTAAAATATTAATCGCTACCAGGTTTAATTGACTGTTTCGGTGTGGTACCGCATTACTACGTGATCCAAACCAGAAAAAGGCCAGGATCTGGCCAACAAGTAGGCGTAAAATGCGAAGGTACGAGCCAGATGAGGGCAAATCCCAGACCTAACCGAGAAATAACCGGCGTTATCCTCTAAAATATTAATCGCAACCAGGTTTAATTGACTGTTTGAGTGTGGTCCCACATTACTACTTGGTCCAAGCCAGAAAAAGGCAAGGATCTGGCCAACGAGTATGCGAAAAATGCGAAAGTACGAGGCAGATGTGGGCAAATACCAGACCTAACCCAGACGTAACCAGCGTTATCCTCCAAAATACTAATCGGGAGCAGCTTTTATTGACTGTTTCAGTGTCGTACCACATTACTACGTGATCCAAACCAAAAAAAGCCCAGGATCTTGCCAACAAGCAGGCGAAAAATGCGAAGGTACGAGCCAGATGAGGGCAAATCCCAGACCTAACCGAGACATAACCGGCGTTATCCTCTCAAATACTAATCGGAACCAGCTTTTATTGACTGTTTCAGTGTGGTACCACATTACTACGTGATCCAAAGCAGAAAAAGCCCAGGATCTGGCCAACAAGTATGCGAAAAATGCGAAAGTACGAGCCAGATGATTGCAAATACCCGAACTAACCCAAACATAACCAGGGTTATTCTCCAAAATATTCATCGCAACCAGGTTTAATTGACTGCTACGGTGTGGAACCACATTACGACGGGATCCAAACCACAAGAAACCCAAGATCTGGCCAACAAGTAAGCGAAAATTGCGAAAGTTTGAGCCAGATGATTGCAAATACCATAACTAAACCAGACATTACCGGCGTTATCCTCTAAAATATTAATCGCAACCAGGTTTAATTGACTGTTACGGTGTGGTACCGCATTACAACGTGATCCAAACCAGAAAAAGCTCAGGATCATGCCAACAAGTAGGCGAAAAATGCGAAGGTACGAGCCAGATGAGGGCAAATGCCAGAACTAACCCAGACATAACCAGCGTTATCCTCTCAAATACTAATCGGAACCAGCTTTTATTGACTGCTTCAGTGTGGTACCACATTACTACGTGATCCAAACCAGAAGAAGCCCAGGATCTGGCCAACAAGTATGCGAAATCGCGAAAGTATGAGCCAGATGGTTGCAAATACCAGAACTAATCCAGACATAACCAGCGTTATCCTCTAAAATACTATTCGGAACCAGTTTCTATTGACTGTTTCTGTGTGGTACCATATTACTACGTGGTCCAAGCTAGCAAAAGGCCAGGATCTGGCCAATAAGTATGCGAAAAATGCGAAATTACGAGCCAGATGTGGGCAAATCCCAGACCTAGCCGAGACATAACCAGCGTTATCCTCTGAAATATTAATCGCAACCAGGTTAAATTGACTGCTTCGGTGTGGTACCGCATTACTACCTGATCCAAACCAGAAAAAGCCCAGGATCTTGCCAACAAGCAGGCGCAAAATGCGAAGGTTCGAGCCAGATCAGGGCAAATCCCAGACCTAACCGAGACATAGCCGGCGTTATCCTGTAAAACATTAATCGCAACCAGGTTTGATTGACTGTTTCGGTGTGGTACCGCGTAACAACGTGATCCAAACCTTAAAAAGGCCAGGATCTGGCCAACAAGTATGCGAAAAATGCGAAAGTACGAGCCAGATGAGGGCAAATACCAGACCTAACCCAGACGTAACCAGCGTTATCCTCCAAAATACTAACCGGGAGCAGCTTTTATTGACTGTTTCAGTGTGGTACCACATTACTACGTGATCCAAACCAAAAAAAGCCCAGGATCTTGCCAACAAGCAGGCGAAAAATGCGAAGGTACGAGCCAGATAAGGGCAAATCCCAGACCTAACCGAGACATAACCGGCGTTATCCTCTCAAATACTAATCGGAACCAGCTTTTATTGACTGTTTCAGTGTGGTACCACATTACTACGTGATCCAAAGCAGAAAAGGCCCAGGATCTGGCCAACAAGTATGCGAAAAATGCGAAAGTACGAGGCAGATGATTGCAAATACCAGAACTAACCCAGACATTAACAGCGTTATCCTCTAAAATATTAATCGCAACCAGGTTTAATTGACTGTTTGAGTGTGGTCCCACATTACTACTTGGTCCAAGCCAGAAAAAGGACAGGATCTGGCCAACAAGTATGCGAAAAGTGCGAAAGTACGAGCCAGATGAGGGCAAATCCCAGACCTAACCGGGACATAACCGGCGTTATCCTCTATAATATTAATCGCAACCAGGTTCAATTGCCTGTTCGGTGTGATACTACATTACTACGTGATCCGAACCAGAAAAAGGCCATGATCTGGCCAACAAGTATGCGAAAAATGCGAAAGTACGAGCCAGATGAGGGCAAATACCGGACCTAACCCAAACATAACCGGCGTTATCCTTTAAAATATTAATAGGAACCAGGTTTAATTGACTGTTTCAGTGTGGTACCAAATTACTACGTGGTCCAAGCCAGAAAAAGCCCAGGATCTGGCCAACAAGTATGCGAGAAATGCGAAAGTACGTGCCAGATGAGGGCAAATCCCAGACCTAACCGAGACATAACCGGCGTTATCCTCTAAACTATTAATCGCAACCAGGTTTAATTGACTGTTTCGGTGTGGTACCGCATTACTATGTGATCGAAACCAGAAAAAGGCCAGTATCTGGCCAACAAGTATCCGAAAAATGCGAAAGTACAAGCCAGATGAGGGCAAATACCAGACCTAACCCAGACATAACCGGAGTTATCCTTTAAAATATTAATAGGAACCAGGTTTAATTGACTGTTTCAGTGTGGTACCAAATTACTACGTGGTCCAAGCCAGAAAAATGCCAGGATCTGGCCAACAAGTATGCGAAAAATGCGAAAGTACGAGACAGATGAGGGCAAATCCCAGACCTAACCGAGACATAACCGGCGTTATCCTCTAAAATATTAATCGCAACCAGGATTAATTGACTGCTTCGGTGTGGTACCGCATTACTACGTGATCTAAACCAGGAAAAGGCCAGGATCTGGCCAACAAGAATGCGAGAAATGCGAAAGTACGAGCCGGATGAGGGCAAATACCAGACCTAACCGAGACATAACCGGCGTTATCCTCTAAAATATTAATCGCAACCAGGTGTAGTTAGCAATTTCGGTGTGGTACCGCATTACTAAGTGAGCCAAACCAGAAAAAGGCCGGGATCGGCCAACAAGTATGCGAAAAATTCGAAAGTACGAGCCAGATGATTGCAAATACCAGATCTGACCCAAACATAACCAACGTTATCCTCCAAAATATTCACCGCAACCAGGTTTAATTGACTGCTTCGGTGTGGAACCACATTACGACGGGTTCCAAACGACAAAAAACCCAAGATCTGGCCAACAAGTAAGCGAAAATTGCGAAAGTTTGAGCCAGATGATTGCAAATACCAGAACTAACCCAGACATTACCGGCGTTATCCTCTAAAATATTAATCGCAACCAGGTTTAATTGACTGCTTCTGTGTGGTACCAAATTACTACGTGGTCCAACCCAGAAAAAGACCGGGTCTGGCCAACAAGTATGCGAAAAATGCGAAAGTACGAGCCAGATGAGGGGAAATCCCAGACACAACCGAGACATAACCGGCGTTGTCCTCTAAAATATTAATCGCTACCAGGTTTAATTGACTGTTTCGGTGTGGTACCGCATTACTACGTGATCCAAACCAGAAAAAGGCCAGGATCTGGCCAACAAGTAGGCGTAAAATGCGAAGGTACGAGCCAGATGAGGGCAAATCCCAGACCTAACCGAGAAATAACCGGCGTTATCCTCTAAAATATTAATCGCAACCAGGTTTAATTGACTGTTTGAGTGTGGTCCCACATTACTACTTGGTCCAAGCCAGAAAAAGGCAAGGATCTGGCCAACGAGTATGCGAAAAATGCGAAAGTACGAGGCAGATGTGGGCAAATACCAGACCTAACCCAGACGTAACCAGCGTTATCCTCCAAAATACTAATCGGGAGCAGCTTTTATTGACTGTTTCAGTGTCGTACCACATTACTACGTGATCCAAACCAAAAAAAGCCCAGGATCTTGCCAACAAGCAGGCGAAAAATGCGAAGGTACGAGCCAGATGAGGGCAAATCCCAGACCTAACCGAGACATAACCGGCGTTATCCTCTCAAATACTAATCGGAACCAGCTTTTATTGACTGTTTCAGTGTGGTACCACATTACTACGTGATCCAAAGCAGAAAAAGCCCAGGATCTGGCCAACAAGTATGCGAAAAATGCGAAAGTACGAGCCAGATGATTGCAAATACCCGAACTAACCCAAACATAACCAGGGTTATTCTCCAAAATATTCATCGCAACCAGGTTTAATTGACTGCTACGGTGTGGAACCACATTACGACGGGATCCAAACCACAAGAAACCCAAGATCTGGCCAACAAGTAAGCGAAAATTGCGAAAGTTTGAGCCAGATGATTGCAAATACCATAACTAAACCAGACATTACCGGCGTTATCCTCTAAAATATTAATCGCAACCAGGTTTAATTGACTGCTTCGGTGTGGTACCGCATTACTACGTGATCCAAACCAGAAAAAGTCCAGGATCTGGCCAACAAGTATGCGAAAAATGCGAAAGTACGAGCCAGACGAGGGCAAATACCAGAACTAACCCAGACATAACCAGTGTTATCGTCTAAAATACTAACCGGAACCAGCTTTTATTGACTGTTTCAGTGTCGTACCACATTACTTCGTGAACCAATCCAAAAAAAGCCCAGGATCTTGCCAACAAGTAGGCGAAAAATGCGAAGGTACGAGCCAGATGTGGGCAAATCCCAGACCTAACCGAGACATAACCGGCGTTATCCTCCAAAATATTAATCGCAACCAGGTTTAATTGACTGTTACGGTGTGGTACCGCATTACAACGTGATCCAAACCAGAAAAAGCTCAGGATCATGCCAACAAGTAGGCGAAAAATGCGAAGGTACGAGCCAGATGAGGGCAAATGCCAGAACTAACCCAGACATAACCAGCGTTATCCTCTCAAATACTAATCGGAACCAGCTTTTATTGACTGCTTCAGTGTGGTACCACATTACTACGTGATCCAAACCAGAAGAAGCCCAGGATCTGGCCAACAAGTATGCGAAATCGCGAAAGTATGAGCCAGATGGTTGCAAATACCAGAACTAATCCAGACATAACCAGCGTTATCCTCTAAAATACTATTCGGAACCAGCTTCTATTGACTGTTTCTGTGTGGTACCATATTACTACGTGGTCCAAGCTAGCAAAAGGCCAGGATCTGGCCAATAAGTATGCGAAAAATGCGAAATTACGAGCCAGATGTGGGCAAATCCCAGACCTAGCCGAGACATAACCAGCGTTATCCTCTGAAATATTAATCGCAACCAGGTTAAATTGACTGCTTCGGTGTGGTACCGCATTACTACCTGATCCAAACCAGAAAAAGCCCAGGATCTTGCCAACAAGCAGGCGCAAAATGCGAAGGTTCGAGCCAGATCAGGGCAAATCCCAGACCTAACCGAGACATAGCCGGCGTTATCCTGTAAAACATTAATCGCAACCAGGTTTGATTGACTGTTTCGGTGTGGTACCGCGTAACAACGTGATCCAAACCTTAAAAAGGCCAGGATCTGGCCAACAAGTATGCGAAAAATGCGAAAGTACGAGCCAGATGAGGGCAAATACCAGACCTAACCCAGACGTAACCAGCGTTATCCTCCAAAATACTAACCGGGAGCAGCTTTTATTGACTGTTTCAGTGTGGTACCACATTACTACGTGATCCAAACCAAAAAAAGCCCAGGATCTTGCCAACAAGCAGGCGAAAAATGCGAAGGTACGAGCCAGATAAGGGCAAATCCCAGACCTAACCGAGACATAACCGGCGTTATCCTCTCAAATACTAATCGGAACCAGCTTTTATTGACTGTTTCAGTGTGGTACCACATTACTACGTGATCCAAAGCAGAAAAGGCCCAGGATCTGGCCAACAAGTATGCGAAAAATGCGAAAGTACGAGGCAGATGATTGCAAATACCAGAACTAACCCAGACATTAACAGCGTTATCCTCTAAAATATTAATCGCAACCAGGTTTAATTGACTGTTTGAGTGTGGTCCCACATTACTACTTGGTCCAAGCCAGAAAAAGGACAGGATCTGGCCAACAAGTATGCGAAAAGTGCGAAAGTACGAGCCAGATGAGGGCAAATCCCAGACCTAACCGGGACATAACCGGCGTTATCCTCTAAAATATTAATCGCAACCAGGTTCAATTGCCTGTTCGGTGTGATACTACATTACTACGTGATCCGAACCAGAAAAAGGCCATGATCTGGCCAACAAGTATGCGAAAAATGCGAAAGTACGAGCCAGATGAGGGCAAATACCAGACCTAACCCAAACATAACCGGCGTTATCCTTTAAAATATTAATAGGAACCAGGTTTAATTGACTGTTTCAGTGTGGTACCAAATTACTACGTGGTCCAAGCCAGAAAAAGCCCAGGATCTGGCCAACAAGTATGCGAGAAATGCGAAAGTACGTGCCAGATGAGGGCAAATCCCAGACCTAACCGAGACATAACCGGCGTTATCCTCTAAACTATTAATCGCAACCAGGTTTAATTGACTGTTTCGGTGTGGTACCGCATTACTATGTGATCGAAACCAGAAAAAGGCCAGTATCTGGCCAACAAGTATCCGAAAAATGCGAAAGTACAAGCCAGATGAGGGCAAATACCAGACCTAACCCAGACATAACCGGAGTTATCCTTTAAAATATTAATAGGAACCAGGTTTAATTGACTGTTTCAGTGTGGTACCAAATTACTACGTGGTCCAAGCCAGAAAAATGCCAGGATCTGGCCAACAAGTATGCGAAAAATGCGAAAATACGAGACAGATGAGGGCAAATCCCAGACCTAACCGAGACATAACCGGCGTTATCCTCTAAAATATTAATCGCAACCAGGATTAATTGACTGCTTCGGTGTGGTACCGCATTACTACGTGATCTAAACCAGGAAAAGGCCAGGATCTGGCCAACAAGAATGCGAGAAATGCGAAAGTACGAGCCGGATGAGGGCAAATACCAGACCTAACCGAGACATAACCGGCGTTATCCTCTAAAATATTAATCGCAACCAGGTGTAGTTAGCAATTTCGGTGTGGTACCGCATTACTAAGTGAGCCAAACCAGAAAAAGGCGAGGATTTAGCCAACAAGTATGTGAAAAATGCGAAAGTACGAGCCAGATGAGGGCAAATTCCAGACATAACCCAGACATAACCGGCGTTATCCTCTAAAATATTAATCGCCACCAGGTTTAATTGACTGTTTCAGTGTGGTACCACATTACTACGTGGTCCAAGCCAGAAAAAGGCCAGGGTCTGGCCAACAAGTGTGAGAAAAATGCGAAAGTATGAGCCAGATGATTGCAAATACCAGAACTAACCCAGACGTAACCTGCGTTATCCTCTAAAATACTATTCGGAACCAGCTTTTATTGACTGTTTCAGTGTGGTACTACATTACTACGTGATTCCTTACCAAAAAAAGCCCAGGATCTGGCCAACATGTATGCGAAAAATGCGAATACGAGCCAGGTGACGGCAAATCCCAGACCCACGCGAGACATAACCGGCGTTATCATCTAAAATATTAATCGCAACAAGGTTTAATTGACTGTTTCGGTGTGGGACTTCATTTCTACGGGATCCAAACCAGAAAAAACCCAAAATCTGGCCAACAAGTATGCGAAAAACGTGAAAGTATGAGCCAGATGATTGCAAATACCAGAACTAACCCAGACGTAACCTGCGCTATCCTCTAAAATACTATTCGGAACCAGCTTTTATTGACTGTTTCAGTGTGGTACCACATTACTACGTGATCCAAACCAAAAAAAGCCCAGGATCTTGCCAACAAGTAAGCGAAAAATGCGAAGCTACGAGCCAGATGATTGCAAATACCTGAACTAACCAAAACATAACCAGCGTTATCCTCCAAAATATTCATCGCAACCAGGTTTAATTGACTGCTTCGGTGTGGAACGACATTACGACGGGATCCAAACCACAAAAAACCCAGGATCTGGCCAACAAGTATGCGAGAAATACGAAAGCACGAGCAAGATGACGGCAAATCCCAGACCTAACCCAGACATAACCGACGTTATCCTCTAAAAAATTAATCGCTACCAGGTTTAATTGACTGTTTCGGTGTGGTACCGCATTACTACGTGATCCAAATCAGAAAAAGGCCAGGATCTTGCCTACAAGTATGCGAAAAATGCGAAAGTACGAGCCAGATGAGGGCAATTACCAGACCTAACTCAGACATAACCGACGTTATCCTCTAAAATATTAATCGGGACCAGGTTTGATTGACTGTTTCAGTGTGGTACCACATTACTACGTGATCCAAACCAAAAAAAACCCAGGATCTTGCCAACAAGTATGCGAAATATGCGAAAGTACGAGCCAGATGAGGGCAAATACCAGACCTAACCGAGACATAACCGGCGTTATCCTCTAAAATATTAATCGCAACCAGGTTTACTTGACTGTTTCAGTGTGGTACCACATTACTACGTGATCCAAACTAAAAAAAGCCCAGAATCTCGTCAACAAGTATGCGAAAAATGCGAAAGTACGAGCCAGATGAGGGCAAATACCAGACCTAACCCAGACATAACCGGCGTTATCCTCTAAAATATTAATCGGACCAGGTTTAATTGACTGTTTCAGTGTGGTACCACATTACTACGTGATCCAAACTAAAAAAAGCCCAGAATCTCGTCAACAAGTATGCGAAAAATGCGAAAGTACGAGCCAGATGAGGGCAAATACCAGACCTAACCCAGACATAACCGGCGTTATTCTCTAAAATATTAATCGGAACCAGGTTTAATTGACTGTTTCAGTGTGGTACCATATTACTACGTGGTCCAAGCCAGAAAAAGGCCAGGATCTGGCCAACAAGTATGCGAGAAATGCGAAAGTACGAGCCAGATGATTGCAAATACCAGAACTAACTCAAACATAACCAGCGTTATCCACCAAAATATTCATCGCAACCAGGTTTAATTGTCTGTTTCGGTGTGGATCCACATTACTACGGGATCCAAACCAGAAAAAGGCCAGGATCTGGCCAACAAGTTTGCGAAAAATGCGAAAATACGAGCCAGATGACGGCAAATCCCAGACCTACCCGAGACATAACCGGCGTTATCCTCTAAAATATTAACCGCAACCACGTTTAATTGACTGTTTCGGTGTGGAACCTCGTTACTACGGGATCCAAACCAGAAAAAGGCCACGATCTGGCCAACAAGTATGCGAAAAATGCGAAAGTACGAGCCAGATGAGGGCCAATCCCTGACCTAACCGAGCCATAACCGGCGTTATCCTCTAAAATATTAATCGCAACCAGGTTTAATTGACTACTTCGGTGTGGAACCACATTACGACGGGTTCCAAACCAAAAAACCCAGGATCTGGCCAACAAGTATGCGAAAAATACGAAAGCACGAGCAAGATGACGGCAAATCCCAGACCTAACCCAGACATAACCGGCGTTATCCTCTAAAAAATTAATCGGAACCAGGTTTAATTGACTGTTTCAGTGTGGTACCAAATTACTACGTGATCCAAACCAAAAAAAGCCGTGGAACTGGCCAACAAGTACGCGAAAAACGCGAAAGTATGAGCCAGATGATTGCAAATACCAGAACTAACCCAGACGTAACCTGCGTTATCCTCTAAAGTATTAATCGGAACCAGGTTTAATTGACTGTCTCAGTGAGGTACCTCATTACTACGTGGTCCAAGCCAGAAAAAGGCCAGGATCTGGCCAACAAGTAAGCGAAAAATGCGAAAGTACGAGCCAGATGAGGGCAAATACCAGACCTAACCCAGACATAACCGGCGTTATACTCTAAAATATTAATCGCAACCAGGTTTACTTGACTGTTTCGGTGTGGTACCGCATTACCACGTGATCCAATCCAGAAAAAGGCCAGGATCTGGCCAACAAGTTTGCGAGAAATGCGAAAGAACGAGCCAGATGAGGGCAAATACCAGACCTAACCCAGACATAACCGGCGTTATCCTCTAAAATACTAACCGGAACCAGGTTTAATTGACTGTTTCAGTGTGGAACTTCATTACTACGTGATCAAAACCAGAAAAAAGTCCAGGATCTGGCCAACAAGTAGGCGAAAAACGCGAAAATACGAGCTAGATGACGGCAAATCCCAGACCTACCCGAGACATAACCGGCGTTATCCTCTAAAATATTAATCGCAACCAGGTTTAATTGACTGTTTCAGTGTGATACCACATTACTACGTGGTCCAAGCCAGGAAAAGGCCAGGATCTGGCCAACAAGTATGCGAGAAATTCGAAAATACGAGCCAGATGACGGCAAATCCTAGACCTACCCGAGACATAACCGGCGTTATCCGGTAAAATATTAATCGCAACCAGGTTTAGTTGACTGTTTCGGTGTGGAACTTCATTACTACGTGATCCAAACCAAAAAAAGCCCAGGATCTTGCCAACAAGTATGCGAAAAACGCGAAAGTACGAGCCAGATGAGGGCAAATACCAGACCTAACCCAGACATAACCGGCGTTATCCTCTAAAATATTAATCGGGACCAGGTTTAATTGACTGTTTCGGTGTGGTACCGCATTACTACGTGATCCAAACCCAGAAAAAGGCCAGGATCCTGCCTACATGTATGCGAAAAATGCGAAAGTACGAGCCAGATGAGGGCAAATACCAGAACTAACCCAGACGTAACCTGCGTTATCCTCTAAAATACTACTCGGAACCAGCTTTTATTGACTGTTTCAGTGTGGTACCACATTACTACGTGATCCAAACCAAAAAAAGCCCAGGATCTGGCCAACATGTATGCGAAAAATGCGAATACGAGCCAGGTGACGGCAAATCCCAGACCCACGTGAGACACAACCGGCGTGATCCTCTAAAATATTAATCGCAACCAGGTTTAATTGACTGTTTCGGTGTGGAACTTCATTACTACGGGATCCAAACCAGAAAAAACCCAAGATCTGGCCAACAAGTATGCGAAAAACGCGAAAGTATGAGCCAGATGAGGGCAAATCCCAGACCTAACCGAGACATAACCGGCGTTATCCTCTAAAATATTAATCGCAACCAGGTGTAGTTAGCAATTTCGGTGTGGTACCGCATTACTAAGTGAGCCAAACCAGAAAAAGGCGAAGATTTAGCCAACAAGTATGCGAAAAATGCGAAAGTACGAGCCAGATGAGGGCAAATTCCAGACCTAACCGAGACATAACCGGCGTTATCCTCTAAAATATTAATCGCCACCAGGTTTAATTGACTGTTTCAGTGTGGTACCACATTACTACGTGGTCCAAGCCAGAAAAAGGCCAGGGTCTGGCCAACAAGTATGCGAAAAATGCGAAAGTATGAGCCAGATGATTGCAAATACCAGAACTAACCCAGACGTAACCTGCGTTATCCTCTAAAATACTATTCGGAACCAGCTTTTATTGACTGTTTCAGTGTGGTACCACATTACTACGTGATCCAAACCAAAAAAAGCCCAGAATCTGGCCAACATGTATGCGAAAAATGCGAATACGAGCCAGGTGACGGCAAATCCCAGACCCACGCGAGACATAACCGGCGTTATCCTCTAAATATTAATCGCAACAAGGTTTAATTGACTGTTTCGGTGTGGAACTTCATTACTACGGAATCCAAACCAGAAAAAACCCAAAATCTGGCCAACAAGTATGCGAAAAACGCGAAAGTATGAGCCAGATGATTGCAAATACCAGAACTAACCGAGACGTAACCTGCGTTATCCTCTAAAATGCTATTCGGAACCAGCTTTTATTGACTGTTTCAGTGTGGTACCACATTACTACGTGATCCAAACCAAAAAAAGCCCAGGATCTTGCCAACAAGTATGCGAAAAATGCGAAAGTACGAGCCAGATGATTGCAAATACTAGAACTAACCCAAACATAACCAGCGTTATCCTCCAAAACATTCATCGCAACCAGGTTTAATTGACTGCTTCGGTGTGGAACGACATTACGACGGGATCCAAACCACAAAAAACCCAAGATCTGGCCAACAAGTAGGCGAAAATTGCGAAAATATGAGCCAGATGATTGCAAATAACAGAACTAACCCAGACATAACCAGCGTTATCCTCTAAAATATTAATCGGAATCAAGTTTAATTGACTGTTTCAGTGTGGAACTTCATTACTACGTGATCCAAACCAGAAAAAAACCCAGGATGTGGCCAACAAGTATGCGAAAAACGCGAAAATACGAGCTAGATGACGGCAAATCCCAGACCTACCCGAGACATAACCAGCGTTAACCTCTACAATATTAATCGCAACCAGGTTTAATTGACTGTTTCAGTGTGATACCACATTACTACGTGGTCCAAGCCAGGAAAAGGCCAGGATCTGGCCAACAAGTATGCGAGAAATGCGAAAACACGAGCCAGATGACGGCAAATCCCAGACCTACCCGAGACATAACCGGCGTTATCCGCTAAAATATTAATCGCAACCAGGTTTAATTGACTGTTTCGGTGTGGAACTTCATTACTACGGGATCCAAACCAGAAAAAACCCAGGATCTGGCAAACAAGTATGCGAAAAACGCGAAAGTATGAGCCAGATGATTGCAAATACCAGAACTAACCCAGACGTAACCTGCGCTATCCTCTAAAATACTATTCGGAACCAGCTTTTATTGACTGTTTCAGTGTGGTACCACATTACTACGTGATCCAAACCAAAAAAAGCCCAGGATCTGGCCAACATGTATGCGAAAAATGCAAATACGAGCCAGGTGACGGCAAATCCCAGACCCACGCGAGACATAACCGGCGTTATCCTCTAAATATTAATCGCAACAAGGTTTAATTGACTGTTTCGGTGTGGAACTTCATTACTACGGGATCCAAACCAGAAAAAACCCAAAATCTGGCCAACAAGTATGCGAAAAACGCGAAAGTATGAGCCAGATGATTGCAAATACCAGAACTAACCCAGACGTAACCAGCGTTATCCTCTAAAATGCTATTCGGAACCAGCTTTTATTGACTGTTTCAGTGTGGTACCACATTACTACGTGATCCGAACCAAAAAAAGCCCAGGATCTTGCCAACAAGTATGCGAAAAATGCGAAAGTACGAGCCAGATGATTGCAAATACCAGAACTAACCCAAACATAAAGAGCGTTATCCTCCAAAACATTCATCGCAACCAGGTTTAATTGACTGCTTCGGTGTGGAACGACATTACGACGGGATCCAAACCACAAAAAACCCAAGACCTGGCCAACAAGTAGGCGAAAATTGCGAAAATATCAGCCAGATGATTGCAAATAACAGAACTAACCCAGACATAACCAGCGTTATCCTCTAAAATATTAATCGGAACCAGGTTTAATTGACTGTTTCAGTGTGGAACTTCATTACTACGTGATCCAAACCAGAAAAAAACCCAGGATCTGGCCAACAAGTATGCGAAAAACGCGAAAATACGAGCTAGATGACGGCAAATCCCAGACCTACCCGAGACATAACCGGCGTTAACCTCTAAAATATTAATCGCAACCAGGTTTAATTGACTGTTTCAGTGTGGAACTTCATTACTACGGGTTCCAAACCAGAAAAAACCCAGGATCTGGCAAACAAGTATGCGAAAAACGCGAAAGTATGAGCCAGATGATTGCAAATACCAGAACTAACCCAGACGTAACCTGCGCTATCCTCTAAAATACTATTCGGAACCAGCTTTTATTGACTGTTTCAGTGTGGTACCACATTACTACGTGATCCAAACCAAAAAAAGCCCAGGATCTTGCCAACAAGTAAGCGAAAAATGCGAAGGTACGAGCCAGAAAAGGGCAAATCCCTGACCTAACCGAGCCATAACCGGCGTTATCCTCTAAAATATTAATCGCAACCAGGTTTAATTGACTGCTTCGGTGTGGAACCACATTACGACGGGATCCAAACCAGAAAAAACCCAGGATCTGGCCAACAAGTATTCGAAAAATACGAAGGCACGAGCAAGAAGACGGCAAATCCCAGACCTAACCCGGACATAACCGGCGTTATCCTCTAAAAAATTACTCGGAACCAGGTTTAATTGGCTGTTTCAGTGTGGTACCAAATTACTACGTGATCCAAGCAAGAAAAAGGCCAGGATCAGTCCAACAAGTATGCGATAAATGCGAAAGTACGAGCCAGATGAGGGCAAATCCCAGACCTAACCGAGACATAACCGGCGTTATCCTCTAAAATATTAATCGCAACCAGGTGTAGTTAGCAATTTCGGTGTGGTACCGCATTACTAAGTGAGCCAAACCAGAAAAAGGCGAAGATTTAGCCAACAAGTATGCGAAAAATGCGAAAGTACGAGCCAGATGAGGGCAAATACCAGACCTAACCCAGACATAACCGGCGTTATCCTCTAAAATATTAATCGGGACCAGGTTTAATTGACTGTTTCAGTATGGTACCACATTACTACGTGATCCAAACCAAAAAAAGCCCAGGATCTTGCCAACAAGTATGCGAAAAATGCGAAAGTACGAGCCAAATGATTGCAAATACCAGAACTAACCCAAACATAACCAGGGTTATCCTCCAAAATATTCATCGGAACCAGGTTTAATTGACTGCTTCGGTGTGGAACCACACTACGACGGGATCCAAACCACAAAAAACCCAAGATCTGGCCAACAAGTACGCGAAAATTGCGAAAGTATGAGCCAGATGATTGCAAATACCAGAAATAACCCAGATATAACCAGCGTTATCTTCTAAAATATTAATCGGAACCAGGTTTAATTGACTCTGTCAGTGTGGTACCTCATTACTACGTGGTCCAAGCCAGAAAAAGGCCAGGATCTTGCCAACAAGTATGCGAAAAATGCGAAAGTACGAGCCAGATGATTGCAAATACCAGAACTATCCCAGACATAACCAGCGTTATCCTCTAAAATAATAATCGCAACCAGGTTTAATTGACTGCTTCGGTGTGGTACCGCATTACTACGTGATCCAAACCAAAAAAAGCCCAGGATCCTGCCAACAAGTAAGCGAAAAATGCGAAAGTACGAGCGAGATGATTGCAAATACCAGAACTAACCCAAACATAACCAGCGTTATCCTCTAAAATAATAATCGCAACCAGGTTTAATTGACTGCTTCGGTGTGGTACCGCATTACTACGTGATCCAAACCAAAAAAAGCCCAGGATCTTGCCAACAAGTACGCGAAAAACACGAAAGTATGAGCCAGATGATTGCAAATACCAGAACTAACCCAGACGTAACCTGCGTTATCCTCTAAAATCCTATTCGGAACCAGCTTTTATTGACTGTTTCAGTGTGGTACCACATTACTACGTGATCCAAACCAAAAAAAGCCCAGGATCTTGCCAACAAGTATGCGAAAAATGCGAAAGTACGAGCCAGATGATTGCAAATACCAGAACTATCCCAGACATAACCAGCGTTATCCTCTAAAATAATAATCGCAACCAGGTTTAATTGACTGCTTCGGTGTGGTACCGCATTACTACGTGATCCCAACCAGAAAAAGCCCAGGATCTTGCCAACAAGTAGGCGAAAAATGCGAAGGTACGAGCCAGATGAGGGCAAATCCCAGACCTAACCCAGACATAACCGGCGTAATCCTCTAAAAAATTAATCGGAACCAGGTTTAATTGACTGTTTCAGTGTGGTGCGAAATTACTACGTGATCCAAGCCGGAAAAAGGCCAGGATCAGGCCAACAAGTATGCGATAAATGCGAAAGTACGAGCCAGATGAGTGCAAATCCCTGACCTAACCGAGACATAACCTGCGTTATCCTCTAAAATATTAATCGCTACCAGGTTTAATTGACTGTTTCGGAGTGGTACCGCATTGCTACGTGAACCAAACCAGAAAAAGGCCAGGATCTTGCCAACAAGTATGCGAAAAATGCGAAAGTATGAACCAGATGATTGCAAATACCAGAACTAACCCAGATATAACCAGCGTTATCCTCTAAAATACTAATCGGAACCAGGTTTAATTGACTGCTTCAGTGTGGAACTTCATTACTACGTGATCCAAACCAAAAAAAGCCCAGGATCTTGCCAACAAGTAAGCGAAAAATGCGAAGGTACGAGCCAGAAGAGGGCAAATCCCTGACCTAACCGAGCCATAACCGGCGTTATCCTCTAAAATATTAATCGCAACCAGGTTTAATTGACTGCTTCGGTGTGGAACCACACTACGACGGGATCCAAACCAGAAGAAACCCAGGATCTGGCCAACAAGTATTCGAAAAATACGAAGGCACGAGCAAGAAGACGGCAAATCCCAGACCTAACCCGGACATAACCGGCGTTATCCTCTAAAAAATTACTCGGAACCAGGTTTAATTGACTGTTTCAGTGTGGTACCAAATTGCTACGTGATCCAAGCAAGAAAAAGGCCAGGATCAGTCCAACAAGTATGCGATAAATGCGAAAGTACGAGCCAGATGAGGGCAAATCTCTGACCTAACCGAGACATAACCGGCGTTATCCTCTAAAATATTAATCGCTACCAGGTTTAATTGACTGTTTCGGTGTGGTACCGCATTACTACGTGATCCAAACCAGAAAAAGGCCAGGATCTTGCCTACAAGTATGCGAAAAATGCGAAGGTACGAGCCAGATGAGGGCAAATACCAGACCTAACCCAGACATAACCGGCGTTATCCTCTAAAATATTAATCAGGACCAGGTTTAATTGACTGTTTCAGTATGGTACCACATTACTACGTGATCCAAACCAAAAAAAGCCCAGGATCTTGCCAACAAGTATGCGAAAAATGTTAAAGTACGAGCCAGATGTTTGCAAATACCAGAACTAACCCAAACATAACCAGGGTTATCCTCCAAAATATTCATCGGAACCAGGTCTAATTGACTGCTTCGGTGTGGAACCACACTACGACGGGATCCGAACCACAAAAAACCCAAGATCTGGCCAACAAGTACGCGAAAATTGCGAAAGTATGAGCCAGATGATTGCAAATACCAGAAATAACCCAGATATAACCAGCGTTATCTTCTAAAATATTAATCGGAACCAGGTTTAATTGACTGTTTCGGTGTGGTACCGCATTACTACGTGATCCAAACCAGAAAAAGGCCAGGATCCTGCCTACAAGTATGCGAAAAATGCGAATGAACGAGCCAGATGAGGGCAAATACCAGACCTAACCCAAACATAACCGGCGTTATCCTCTAAAATATTAATCGGGACCTGGTTTAATTGACTGTTTCAGTGTGGTACCACATTACTACGTGATCCAAACCAAAAAAAGCCCAGGATCCTGCCAACAAGTATGCGAAAAATGCGAAAGTATGAGCCAGATGATTGCAAATACCAGAACTAACTCAGATATAACCAGCGTTATCTTCTTAAATATTAATCGGAACCAGGTTTAATTGACTGTTTCAGTGTGGTACCTCATTACTATGTGGTCCAAGCCAGAAAAAGGTCAGGATCTGCCCAACCAGTAAGCGAAAAATGCGAAAGTACGAGCCAGATGAGGACAAATACCAGACCTAACCCAGACATAACCGGCGTTATCCTCTAAAATATTAATCGGAACTAGGTTTAATTGACTGTTTCGGTGTGGTACCGCATTACTACGTGATCCAAACCAGAAAAAGGCCAGGATCCTGCCTACAAGTATGCGAAAAATGCGAAAGTACGAGCCAGATGAGGGCAAATACCAGACCTAACCCAGACATAACCGGCGTTATCCTCTAAAATATTAATCGGGACCAGGTTTAATTGACTGTTTCAGTGTGGTACCACATTACTTCGTGGTCCAAGCCAGAAAAAGGCCAGGATCTGGCCAACAAGTAAGCGAAAAATGCGAAGGTACGAGCCAGATGAGGGCAAATACCAGAACTAACCCAGACGTAGCCTGCGTTATCCTCTAAAATACTATTCGGAACCAGCTTTTATTGACTGTTTCAGTGTGGTACCACATTACTACGTGATCCACACCAAAAAAAGCCCAGGATCTTGCCAACAAGTATGCGAAAAATGCGAAAGTACGAGCCAGATGATTGCAAATACCAGAACTAACCCAAACATAACCAGCGTTATCCTCCAAAATATTCATCGCAACCAGGTTTAATTGACTGCTTCGGTGTGGAACGACATTACGACGGGATCCAAACCAGAAAAAAACCCAGGATCTGGCCAACAAGTATGTGAAAAACGCGAAAGTATGAGCCAGATGATTGCAAATACCAGAACTAACCCAGACGTAACCTGCGTTATCCTCCAAAATACTATTCGGAACTAGATTCTATTGACTGTTTCAGTCTGATACCACATTACTACGTGGTCGAAGCCAGAAAAAGGCCAGGATCTGGCCAACAAGTATGCGAAAAATGCGAAAATACGAGCTAGATGACGGCAAATCCCTACCCGAGACATAACCGGCGTTATCCTCTAAAATATTAATCGCAACCAGGTTTACTTGACTGTTCCGGTGTGGTACCGCATTACTACGTGATCAAAACCAGAAAAAGGCCAGAATCTGGCCAACAAGTATGCGAAAAATGCGAAAGTACGAGCCAGATGAGGGCAAATCCCAGACCTAACCGAGACATAACCGGCGTTATCCTCTAAAATATTAATCGCTACCAGGTTTAATTGACTGTTTCGGTGTGGTACCACATTACTACGTGATCCAAACCAGAAAAAGGCCAGGATCTGGCCAACAAGTATGTGAAAATGCGAAAGTTCGAGCCAGATGAGGGCAAATACCAGACCAAACCCAGACATAACCGGTGTTCCCCTCTAAAATATTAATCGGAACCAGGTTTAATTGACTGTTTCAGTGTGGTACCACATTACTACGTGATCCAATCCAGAAAAAGGCCAGGATCTGGCCAACAAGTTTGCGAAAAATGCGAAAGTACGAGCCAGATAATTGCAAATACCAGAACTAACCCAGACATAACCAGCGTTATCCTCTAAAATATTAATCGCCACCAGCTCTTATTCACCGTTTCAGAGTGGTACCACATTACAACGTGATCCAAACCAGAAAAAGGCCAGGATCTGGCCAACAAGTATGCGAGAAATGCGAAAGTATGAGACAGATGAGGGCAAATCCCAGACCTAACCGAGACATAACCGGCGTTATCCTCTAAATATTAATCGCAACCAGGTTTACTTGACTGTTTCGGTGTGGTACCGCATTACCACGTGATCCAATCCAGGAAAAGGCCAGCATTTGGCCAACAAGTTTGCGAAAAATGCGAAAGTACGAGCCAGATGAGGGCAAATACCAGACCTAACCCAGACATAACTGGCGTTATCCTCTAAAATACTAACTGAAACCAGGTTTAATTGACTGTTTCAGTGTGGTACCGCATTACTACGTGATCCAAACCAGAAAAAGGCCAGCATTTGGCCAACAAGTATGCGAAAAATGCGAAAGTACGAGCCAGATGAGGGCAAATACCAGACCTAACACAGACATAACCGGCATTATCCTCTAAAATATTAATCGGAACCAGGTTTAATTGACCGTTTCAGTGTGGTACCACATTACTACGTGATCCAAACCAAAAAAAACCCAGGATCTTGCCAACAAGTATGCGAAAAATGCGAAAGTACGAGGCAGATGATTGCAAATACCAGAACTAACCCAGACGTTACCTGCGTTATCCTCTAAAATACTATTCGGAGCCAGCTTTTATTGACTGTTTCAGTGTGGTACCACATTACTACGTGATCCAAAACAGAAAAAGCTCAGTATCTGGCCAACAAGTATGCGAAAAATGCGAAAGTACGAGCCAGATGAGGGCAAATACCAGACCTAACCCAGACATAACTGGCGTTATCCTCTAAAATACTAACTGAAACCAGGTTTAATTGACTGTTTCAGTGTGGTACCGCATTACTACGTGATCCAAACCAGAAAAAGGCCAGCATTTGGCCAACAAGTATGCGAAAAATGCGAAAGTACGAGCCAGATGTGGGCAAATTCCAGACCTAGCCCAGACATAACCGGCATTATCCTCTAAAATATTAATCGCAACCAGGTTTAATTGTCTGTTTCGTTGTGGATCCACATTACTACGGGATCCAAACCAGAAAAAGGCCAGGATCTGGCCAACAAGTATGCGAAAAATGCGAAAATACGAGCCAGATGAGGGCAAATACCAGACCTAACCCACACATAACCGGCGTTATCCCCTAAAATATTCATCCCAACCAGGTTTAATTGACTGTTTCGGTGTGGCACCACATTACTACGAGATCCAAACCTGAAAAAACCCTGGATCTGGCCAAGAAGTATGCGAAAAACGCGATAGTATGAGCCAGATAATTGCAAATACCAGAACTAACCCAGACGTAACCTGCGTTATCCTCTAAAATACTATTCGGAACCAGCTTTTATTGACTGTTTCAGTGTGGTACCACATTACTACGTGATCCAAACCAAAAAAAGCCCAGGATCTTGCCAACAGGTATGCCAAAGTTGCGAAAGTACGAGCCAGATGAGGGCAAATCCCAGACCTAACCGAGACATAACCGGCGTTATCCTCTAAATATTAATCGCAACCAGGTTTACTTGACTGTTTCGGTGTGGTACCGCATTACCACGTGCTCCAATCCAGAAAAAGGCCAGGATCTGGCCAACAAGTTTACGAAAAATGCCAAAGTACGAGCCAGATGAGGGCAAATACCAGACCTAACCCAGACATAACCGGCGTTATCCTATAAAATACTAACTGAAACCAGGTTTAATTGACTGTTTCAGTGTGGTACCGCATTACTACGTGATCCAAACCAGCAAAAGGCCAGGATCTGGCCAACAAGTATGCCAAAGTTGCGAAAGTACGAGCCAGATGAGGGCAAATACCAAAACTAACCCAGACGTAACCTGCGTTATCCTCTAAAATACTATTCGGAACCAGCTTTTATTGACTGTTTCAGTGTGGTACCACATTACTACGTGATCCAAACGAAAAAAAGCCCAGGATCTGGCCAACATGTATGCGAAAAATGCGAATACGAGCCAGGTGACGGCAAATCCCAGACCCACGCGAGACATAACCGGCGTTATCCTCTAAAATAATAATCGCAACCAGGTTTAATTGACTGTTTCGGTGTGGAACTTCATTACTACGGGATCCAAACCAGAAAAAACCAAAGATCTGGTCAACAAGTATGCGAAAAACGCGAAAGTATGAGCCAGATGATTGCAAATACCAGAACTAACCCAGACGTAACCTGCGTTATCCTCTAAAATACTATTCGGAACCAGCTTTTATTGACTGTTTCATTGTGGTACCACATTACTACGTGATCCAAACCAAAAAAAGCCCAGGATCTTGCCAACAAGTATGCGAAAAATGCGAAAGTACGAGCCAGATAATTGCAAATAACAGAACTAACCCAGACATAACCAGCGTTATCCTCTAAAATAATAATTGCAACCAGGTTTAATTGACTGCTTCGGTGTGGTACCGCATTACTACGTGATCCCAACCAGAGAAAGCCCAGGATCTTGCCAACAAGTAGGCGAAAAATGCGAATGTACGAGCCAGATGAGGGCAAATCCCAGACCTAACCGAGACATAACCGGCGTTATCCTCTAAATATTAATCGCAACCAGGTTTACTTGACTGTTTCGGTGTGGTACCGCATTACCACGTGATCCAATCCAGAAAAAGGCCAGGATCTGGCCAACAAGTTTGCGAAAAATGCGAAAGAACGAGCCAGATGAGGGCAAATACCAGACCTAACCCAGACATAACCGGCGTTATCCTCTAAAATACTAACTGAAACCAGGTTTAATTGACTGTTTCAGTGTGGTACCGCATTACTACGTGATCCAAACCAGAAAAAGGCCAGCATTTGGCCAACAAGTATGCGAAAAATTCGAAAGTACGAGCCAGATGAGGGCAAATACCAGACCTAACCCAGACATAACCGGCATTATCCTCTAAAATATTAATAGGAACCAGGTTTAATTGACCGTTTCAGTGTGGTACCACATTACTACGTGATCCAAACCAAAAAAAACCCAGGATCTTGCCAACAAGTATGCGAAGAATGCGAAAGTACGAGGCAGATGATTGCAAATACCAGAACTAACCCAGACGTTACCTGCGTTATCCTCTAAAATACTATTCGGAACCAGCTTTTATTGACTGTTTCAGTGTGGTACCACATTACTACGTGATCCAAAACAGAAAAAGCCCAGTATCTGGCCAACAAGTATGCGAAAAATGCGAAAGTACGAGCCAGATGTGGGCAAATTCCAGACCAAGCCCAGACATAACCGGCGTTATCCTCTAAAATATTAATCGCAACCAGGTTTACTTGACTGTTCCGGTGTGGTACCGCATTACTACGTGATCCAAACCAGAAAAAGGCCAGGATCTGGCCAACAAGTATGCGAAAAATGCGAAAGTACGAGCCAGATGAGGGCAAATCCCAGACCTAACCGAGACATAACCGGCGTTATCCTCTAAAATATTAATCGCTACCAGGTTTAATTGACTGTTTCGGTGTGGTACCGCATTACTACGTGATCCAATCCAGAAAAAGGCCAGGATCTGGCCAACAAGTATGTGAAAAATGCGAAAGTTCGAGCCAGATGAGGGCAAATACCAGACCTAACCCAGACATAACCGGTGTTCCCCTCTAAAATATTAATCGGAACCAGGTTTAATTGACTGTTTCAGTGTGGTGCCACATTACTACGTGATCCAAACTAAAAAAAGCCCATAATCTTGCCAACAAGTATGCGAAAAATGCGAAAGTACGAGCCAGATGATTGCAAATACCAGAACTAACCCAAACATAACCAGCGTTATCCTCTAAAATATTAGTCGCCACCAGCTCTTATTCACCGTTTCAGAGTGGTACCACATTACAACGTGATCCAAACCAGAAAAAGGCCAGGATCTGGCCAACAAGTATGCGAAAAATGCGAAAATACGAGCCAGATGAGGGCAAATACCAGACCTAACCCAGACATAACCGGCGTTATCCCCTACAATATTCATCCCAACCAGGTTTAATTGACTGTTTCGGTGTGGAACCACATTACTACGGGATCCAAACCTGAAAAAACCCTGGATCTGGCCAAGAAGCATGCGAAAAACGCGATAGTATGAGCCAGATAATTGCAAATACCAGAACTAACCCAGACATAACCAGCGTTATCCTCTAAAATACTAATCGGAACCAGCTTTTATTGACTGTTTCAGTGTGGTACCACATTACTACGTGATCCAAACCAGAAAAAGCCCAGGATCTGGCCAACAAGTATGCGAGAAATGCGAAAGTATGAGACAGATGAGGGCAAATCCCAGACCTAACCGAGACATAACCGGCGTTATCCTCTAAATATTAATCGCAACCAGGTTTACTTGACTGTTTCGGTGTGGTACCGCATTACCACGTGATCCAATCCAGAAAAAGGCCAGGATCTGGTCAACAAGTTTGCGAAAAATGCGAAAGTACGAGCCAGATGAGGGCAAATACCAGACCTAACCCAGACATAACTGGCGTTATCCTCTAAAATACTAACTGAAACCAGGATTAATTGACTGTTTCAGTGTGGTACCGCATTACTACGTGATCCAAACCAGAAAAAGGCCAGCATTTGGCCAACAAGTATGCGAAAAATGCGAAAGTACGAGCCAGATGAGGGCAAATACCAGACCTAACCCAGACATAACCGGCATTATCCTCTAAAATATTAATCGGAACCAGGTTTAATTGACCGTTTCAGTGTGGTACCACATTACTACGTGATTCAAACCAAAAAAAACCCAGGATCTTGCCAACAAGTATGCGAAAAATGCGAAAGTACGAGGCGGATGATTGCAAATACCAGAACTAACCCAGACGTTACCTGCGTTATCCTCTAAAATACTATTCGGAACCAGCTTTTATTGACTGTTTCAGTGTGGTACCACATTACTACGTGATCCAAAACAGAAAAAGCCCAGTATCTGGTCAACAAGTATGCGAAAAATGCGAAAGTACGAGCCAGATGTGGGCAAATTCCAGATCTAGCCCAGACATAACCGGCGTTATTCTCTAAAATATTAATCGCAACCAGTTTTAATTGTCTGTTTCGTTGTGGATCCACATTACTACGGGATCCAAACCAGAGAAAGGCCAGGATCTGGCCAACAAGTATGCGAAAAATGCGAAAGTACGAGCCAGATGATGGCAAATCCCAGAACTAACCCAGACGTTACCTGCGTTATCCTCTAAAATACTATTCGGAACCAGCTTTTATTGACTGTTTCAGTGTGGTACCACATTACTACGTGATCCAAAACAGAAAAAGCCCAGGATCTTGCCAACAAGTATGCGAAAAATGCGAAAATACGAGCCAGATAACGGCAAATCCCAGAACTACCCGAGATATAACCGGCGTTATCCACTAAAATATTAATCGCAACCAGGTTTAATTGACTGTTTCGGTGTGGAACTTCATTACTACGGGATCCAAACCGGAAAAAGGCCAGGATCTGGCAAACAAGTATACGAAATCGCGAAAGTATGAGCCAGATGGTTGCAAATACCAGAACTAACCCAGACATAACCAGCGTCATCCTCTAAAATACTATTCGGAACCAGCTTCTATTGACTGTTTCTGTGTGGTACCACATTACTACGTGATCCAAACCTGAAAAAACCCTGGATCTGGCCAAGAAGTATGCGAAAAACGCGATAGTATGAGCCAGATAATTGCAAATACCAGAACTAACCCAGACATAACCAGCGTTATCCTCTAAAATAATAATTGCAACCAGGTTTAATTGACTGCTTCGGTGTGGTACCGCATTACTACGTGATCCCAACCAGAGAAAGCCCAGGATCTTGCCAACAAGTAGGCGAAAAATGCGAATGTACGAGCCAGATGAGGGCAAATCCCAGACCTAACCGAGACATAACCGGCGTTATCCTCTAAATATTAATCGCAACCAGGTTTACTTGACTGTTTCGGTGTGGTACCGCATTACCACGTGATCCAATCCAGAAAAAGGCCAGGATCTGGCCAACAAGTTTGCGAAAAATGCGAAAGAACGAGCCAGATGAGGGCAAATACCAGACCTAACCCAGACATAACCGGCGTTATCCTCTAAAATACTATTCGGAACCAGATTTTATTGACTGTTTCAGTGTGGTACCACATTACTACGTGATCCAAAACAGAAAAAGCCCAGTATCTGGTCAACAAGTATGCGAAAAATGCGAAAGTACGAGCCAGATGTGGGCAAATTCCAGACCTAGGCCAGACATAACCGGCGTTATTCTCTAAAATATTAATCGCAACCAGGTTTAATTGTCTGTTTCGTTGTGGATCCACATTACTACGGGATCCAAACCAGAGAAAGGCCAGGATCTGGCCAACAAGTATGCGAAAAATGCGAAAGTACGAGCCAGATGATGGCAAATCCCAGACCTAACCGAGACATAACCGGCGTTATCCTCTAAAATATTAATCGCAACCAGGTTTAATTGACTGTTTCAGTGTGGTACCACATTACTACGAGATCCAGATCAAAAAAAGCCCAGGATCTTGCCAACAAGTATGCGAAAAATGCGAAAATACGAGCCAGATAACGGCAAATCCCAGAACTACCCGAGATATAACCGGCGTTATCCACTAAAATATTAATCGCAACCAGGTTTAATTGACTGTTTCGGTGTGGAACTTCATTACTACGGGATCCAAACCGGAAAAAGGCCAGGATCTGGCAAACAAGTATACGAAATCGCGAAAGTATGAGCCAGATGGTTGCAAATACCAGAACTAACCCAGACATAACCAGCGTCATCCTCTAAAATACTATTCGGAACCAGCTTCTATTGACTGTTTCTGTGTGGTACCACATTACTACGTGATCCAAACCTGAAAAAACCCTGGATCTGGCCAAGAAGTATGCGAAAAACGCGATTGTATGAGCCAGATAATTGCAAATACCAGAACTAACCCAGACATAACCAGCGTTATCCTCTAAAATACTAATCGGAACCAGCTTTTATTGACTGTTTCAGTGTGGTACCACATTACTACGTGATCCAAACCAGAAAATGCCCAGGATCCGGACAACAAGTATGCGAGAAATGCGAAAGTATGAGCCAGATGAGGGCAAATCCCAGACCTAACCGAGACATAACCGGCGTTATCCTCTAAAATATTAATCGCAACCAGGTTTACTTGACTGTTTCAGTGTGGTACCACATTACTACGTGTTCCAAACTAAAAAAAGCCCATAATCTTGCCAACAAGTATGCGAAAAATGCGAAAGTACGAGCCAGATGATTGCAAATACCAGAACTAACCCAAACATAACCAGCGTTATCCTCCAAAATATTCATCGCAACCAGGTTTGATTGACTGCTTCGGTGTGGAACCAGATTTCGACGGGATCCAAACCACAGAAAACCCAAGATATGGCCAACAAGTACGCGAAAATTGCAAAAGTATGAGCCAGATGATTGCAAATACCAGAACTAACCCAGACATAACCAGCGTTATCCTCTAAAACATTAATCGGCACCAGCTCTTATTCACCGTTTCAGAGTGGTACCACATTACAACGTGACCCAAACCAGAAAAAGGCCAGGATCTGGCCAACAAGTATGCGAAAAATGCGAAAATACGAGCCAGATGAGGGCAAATACCAGACCTAACCCACACATAACCGGCGTTATCCCCTAAAATATTCATCCCAACCAGGTTTAATTGACTGCTTCGGTGTGGAACCAGATTTCGACGGGATCCAAACCACAGAAAACCCAAGATATGGCCAACAAGTACGCGAAAATTGCAAAAGTATGAGCCAGATGATTGCAAATACCAGAACTAACCCAGACATAACCAGCGTTATCCTCTAAAACATTAATCGGCACCAGCTCTTATTCACCGTTTCAGAGTGGTACCACATTACAACGTGACCCAAACCAGAGAAAGCCCAGGATCTTGCCAACAAGTAGGCGAAAAATGCGAATGTACGAGCCAGATGAGGGCAAATCCCAGACCTAACCGAGACATAACCGGCGTTATCCTCTAAATATTAATCGCAACCAGGTTTACTTGACTGTTTCGGTGTGGTACCGCATTACCACGTGATCCAATCCAGAAAAAGGCCAGCATTTGGCCAACAAGTATGCGATAAATGCGAAAGTACGAGCCAGATGAGGACAAATACCAGACCTAACCCAGACATAGCCGGCGTTATCCTCTAAAATACTAACTGAAACCAGGTTTAATTGACTGTTTCAGTGTGGTACCGCATTACTACGTGATCCAAACCAGAAAAAGGCCAGCATTTGGCCAACAAGTATGCGATAAATGCGAAAGTACGAGCCAGATGAGGACAAATACCAGACCTAACCCAGACATAACCGGCGTGATCCTCTAAAATATTAATCGGAACTAGGATTAATTGACTGTTTCGGTGTGGTACCGCATTACTACGTGATCCAAACCAGAAAAAGGCCAGGATCCTGCCTACAAGTATGCGAAAAATGCGAAAGAACGAGCCAGATGAGGGCAAATACCAGACCTAACCCAAACATAACCGGCGTTATCCTCTAAAATATTAATCGGGACCTGGTTTAATTGACTGTTTCAGTGTGGTACCACATTACTACGTGATCCAAACCAAAAAAAGCCCAGGATCTTGCCAACAAGTATGCGAAAAATGCGAAAGTATGAGCCAGATGATTGCAAAATCCAGAACTAACCCAGATATAACCAGCGTTATCTTCTTAAATATTAATCGGAACCAGGTTTAATTGACTGTTTCAGTGTGGTACCTCATTACTATGTGGTCCAAGCCAGAAAAAGGTCAGGATCTGGCCAACAAGCAAGCGAAAAATGCGAAGGTACGAGCCAGATGATTGCAAATACCAGAACTAACCCAAACATAACCAGCGTTATCCTCCAAAATATTCATCGCAACCAGGTTTAATTGACCCCGTCAGTGTGGTACCACATTACTACGTGATCCAAATCAGAAAAAGCCCCGGATCTGGCCATTCAAGTATGCGAAAAATGCGAAAGTATGAGCTAGATGATGGCAAATACCAGACCTAACCCCGGCATAATCGGAGTTATCCTCTAAAATTTTAATCGGAACCAGGCTTAATTGACTGTTTCAGTGTGGAACTTCATTACTACGGGATCCAAACCAGAAAAAAACCCAGGATCTGGCCAACAAGTATGTGAAAAACGCGAAAGTATGAGCCAGATGATTGCAAATACCAGAACTAACCCAGACGTAACCTGCGTTATCCTCCAAAATACTATTCGGAACTAGATTCTATTGACTGTTTCAGTGTGATACCACATTACTACGTGGTCGAAGCCAGAAAAAGGCCAGGATCTGGCCAACAAGTATGCGAGAAATGCGAAAATACGAACCAGATGACGGCAAATCCCAGACCTACCCGAGACATAACCGGCGTTATCCTCTAAAATATTAATCGCAACCAGGTTTAATTGACTGTTTCGGTGTGGAACTTCATTACTACGGGATCCAAACCAGAAAAAACCCAGGATCTGGCAAAGAAGTATGCGAAAAACGCGAATGTATGAGCCAGATGATTGCAAATACCAGAACTAATCCAGACGTAACCTGCGCTATCCTCTAAAATACTATTCGGAACCAGCTTTTATTGACTGTTTCAGTGTGGTACCACATTACTACGTGATCCAAACCAAAAAAAGCCCATGATCTTGCCAACAAGTATGCGAAAAATGCGAAAGTACGAGCCAGATGTTTGCAAATACCAGAACTAGCCCAAGCATAACCAGCGTTATCCTCCAAAATATTCATCGCAACCAGGTTTAATTGACTGCTTCGGTGTGGAACGACATTACGACGGGATCCAAACCACAAAAAACCCAAGATCTGGCCAACTAGTACGCGAAAATTGCGAAAGAATGAGCCAGATGATTACAAATAACAGAACTAACCCAGACATAACCGGCGTTATCCTCTAAAATATTAATCGGGACCAGGTTTAATTGACTGTTTCAGTGTGGTACCACATTACTACGTGATCCAAACCAAAAAAAGCCGAGGAACTGGCCAACAAGTACGCGAAAAACGCGAAAGTATGAGCCAGATGATTGCAAATACCAGAACTAACCCAGACGTAACCTGCGTTATCCTCTAAAATATTAATCGGAACCAGGTTTAATTGACTGTCTCAGTGAGGTACCTCATTACTACGTGGTCCAAGCCAGAAAAAGGCCAGGATCTGGCCAACAAGTAAGCGAAAAATGCGAAAGTACGAGCCAGATGAGGGCAAATACCAGACCTAACCCAGACATAACCGGCGTTATCCTCTAAAATATTAATCGCAACCAGGTTTACTTGACTGTTTCGGTGTGGTACCGCATTACCACGTGATCCAATCCAGAAAAAGGCCAGGATCTGGCCAACAAGTTTGCGAAAAATGCGAAAGAACGAGCCAGATGAGGGCAAATACCAGACCTAACCCAGACATAACCGGCGTTATCCTCTAAAATACTATCCGGAACCAGCTTTAATTGACAGTTTCAGTGTGGTACCGCATTACTACGTGATCCAAACCAGAAAAAGGCCAGGATCTGGCCAACAAGTATGCGAAAGGTGCGAAAGTACGAGCCAGATGAGGGCAAATACCAGAACTAACCCAAACATAACCAGCGTTATCCTCCAAAATATTCATCGGAACCAGGTTTAATTGACTGTTTCGGTGTGGAACTTCATCACTACGGGATCCAAACCAGAAAAAACCCAGGATCTGGCCAACAAGTATGCGAAAAACGCGAAAGTATGAGCCAGATGATTGCAAATACCAGAACTAACCCAGACGTAACCTGCGTTATCCTCTAAAATACTATTCGGAACCAGCTTTTATTGACTGTTTCAGTGTGGTACCACATTACTACGTGATCCAAACCAAAAAAAGCCCACGATCTTGCCAACAAGTATGCGAAAAATGCGAAAGAACGAGCCAGATGATTGCAAATACCAGAACTAACCCAAACATAACCAGCGGTATCCTCCAAAACATTCATCGCAACCAGGTATAATTGACTGCTTCGGTGTGGAACGACATTACGACGGGATCCAAGCCACAAAAAACCCAAGATCTGGCCAACAAGTACGCGAAAATTGCGAAAATATGAGCCAGATGATTGCAAATAACAGAACTAACACAGACATAACCAGCGGTATCCTCTAAAATATTAATCGGAACCAGGTTTAATTGACAGTTTCAGTGTGGAACTTCATTACTACGTGATCCAAACCAGAAAAAAGCCCAGGATCTGGCCAACAAGTAGGCGAAAAACGCGAAAATACGAGCTAGATGACGGCAAATCCCAGACCTACCCGAGACATAACCGGCGTTATCCTCTAAAATATTAATCGCAACCAGGTTTAATTGACTGTTTCAGTGTGATACCACATTACTACGTGGTCCAAGCCAGGAAAAGGCCAGGATCTGGCCAACAAGTATGCGAGAAATGCGAAAATACGAGCCAGATGACGGCAAATCCTAGACCTACCCGAGACATAACCGGCGTTATCCGGTAAAATATTAATCGCAACCAGGTTTAGTTGGCTGTTTCGGTGTGGAACTTCATTACTACGGGATCCAAACCAGAAAAAACCCAGGATCTGGCAAACAAGTATGCGAAAAACGCGAAAGTATGAGCCAGATGATTGCAAATACCAGAACTAACCCAGACGTAACCTGCGCTATCCTCTAAAATACTATTCGGAACCAGCTTTTATTGACTGTCTCAGTGTGGTACCACATTACTACGTGATCCAAACCAAAAAAAGCCCAGGATCTGGCCAACATGTATGCGAAAAATGCGAATACGAGCCAGGTGACGGCAAATCCCAGACCCACGCGAGACATAACCGGCGTGATCCTCTAAAATATTAATCGCAACCAGGTTTAATTGACTGTTTCGGTGTGGGACTTCATTACTACGGGATCCAAACCAGAAAAAACCCAAGATCTGGCCAACAAGTATGCGAAAAACGCGAAAGTATGAGCCAGATGAGGGCAAATCCCAGACCTAACCGAGGCATAACCGGCGTTATCCTCTAAAATATTAATCGCAACCAGGTGTAGTTAGCAATTTCGGTGTGGTACCGCATTACTAAGTGAGCCAAACCAGAAAAAGGCGAAGATTTAGCCAACAAGTATGCGAAAAATGCGAAAATACGAGCCAGATGACGGCAAATCCCAGACCTAACCGAGACATAACCGGCGTTATCCTCTAAAATGTTAATCGCAACCAGGTTTAGTTGACTGTTTCGGTGTGGAACTTCATTACTACGGGATCCAAACCAGAAAAAGGCCAGGATCCTGCCTACATGTATGCGAAAAATGCGAAAGTACGAGCCAGATGAGGGCAAATAACAGAACTAACCCAGACATAACCGGCGTTATCCTCTAAAATATTAATCGGGACCAGGTTTAATTGACTGTTTCGGTGTGGTACCGCATTACTACGTGATCCAAACCCAGAAAAAGGCCAGGATCCTGCCTACATGTATGCGAAAAATGCGAAAGTACGAGCCAGATGAGGGCAAATACCAGAACTAACCCAGACGTAACCTGCGTTATCCTCTAAAATACTACTCGGAACCAGCTTTTATTGACTGTTTCAGTGTGGTACCACATTACTACGTGATCCAAACCAAAAAAAGCCCAGGATCTGGCCAACATGTATGCGAAAAATGCGAATACGAGCCAGGTGACGGCAAATCCCAGACCCACGCGAGACATAACCGGCGTGATCCTCTAAAATATTAATCGCAACCAGGTTTAATTGACTGTTTCGGTGTGGAACTTCATTACTACGGGATCCAAACCAGAAAAAACCCAAGATCTGGCCAACAAGTATGCGAAAAACGCGAAAGTATGAGCCAGATGAGGGCAAATCCCAGACCTAACCGAGGCATAACCGGCGTTATCCTCTAAAATATTAATCGCAACCAGGTGTAGTTAGCAATTTCGGTGTGGTACCGCATTACTAAGTGAGCCAAACCAGAAAAAGGCGAAGATTTAGTCAACAAGTATGCGAAAAATGCGAAAGTACGAGCCAGATGAGGGCAAATTCCAGACCTAACCCAGACATAACCGGCGCTATCCTCTAAAATATTAATCGCCACCAGGTTTAATTGACTGTTTCAGTGTGGTACCACATTACTACGTGGTCCAAGCCAGAAAAAGGCCAGGGTCTGGCCAACAAGTATGCGAAAAATGCGAAAGTATGAGCCAGATGATTGCAAATACCAGAACTAACCCAGACGTAACCTGCGTTATCCTCTAAAATACTATTCGGAACCAGCTTTTATTGACTGTTTCAGTGTGGTACCACATTACTACGTGATCCAAGCCAAAAAAAGCCCAGGATCTGGCCAACATGTATGCGAAAAATGCGAATACGAGCCAGGTGACGGCAAATCCCAGACCCACGCGAGACATAACCGGCGTTATCCTCTAAATATTAATCGCAACAAGGTTTAATTGACTGTTTCGGTGTTGAACTTCATTACTACAGGATCCAAACCAGAAAAAACCCAAAATCTGGCCAACAAGTATGCGAAAAACGCGAAAGTATGAGCCAGATGATTGCAAATACCAGAACTAACCCAGACGTAACGAGCGTTATCCTCTAAAATGCTATTCGGAACCAGCTTTTATTGACTGTTTCAGTGTGGTACCACGTTACTACGTGATCCAAACCAAAAAAAGCCCAGGATCTTGCCAACAAGTATGCGAAAAATGCGAAAGTACGAGCCAGATGATTGCAAATACCAGAACTAACCCAAACATAACCAGCGTTATCCTCCAAAACATTCATCGCAACCAGGTTTAATTGACTGCTTCGGTGTGGAACGACATTACGACGGGATCCAAACCACAAAAAACCCAAGATCTGGCCAACAAGTAGGCGAAAATTGCGAAAATATGAGCCAGATGATTGCAAATAACAGAACTAACCCAGACATAACCAGCGTTATCCTCTAAAATATTAATCGGCACCAGGTTTAATTGACTGTTTCAGTGTGGAACTTCATTACTACGTGATCCAAACCAGAAAAAAACCCAGGATCTGGCCAACAAGTATGCGAAAAACGCGAAAATACGAGCTAGATGACGGCAAATCCCAGACCTACCCGAGACATAACCGGCGTTAACCTCTAAAATATTAATCGCAACCAGGTTTAATTGACTGTTTCAGTGTGATACCACATTACTACGTGGTCCAAGCCAGGAAAAGGCCAGGATCTGGTCAACAAGTATGCGAAAAATGCGAAAATACGAGCCAGATGACGGCAAATCCCAGACCTAACCGAGACATAACCGGCGTTATCCTCTAAAATGTTAATCGCAACCAGGTTTAGTTGACTGTTTCGGTGTGGAACTTCATTACTACGGGATCCAAACCAGAAAAAACCCAGGATCTGGCAAACAAGTATGCGAAAAACGCGAAAGTATGAGCCAGATGATTGCAAATACCAGAACTAACCCAGACGTAACCTGCGCTATCCTCTAAAATACTATTCGGAACCAGCTTTTATTGACTGTCTCAGTGTGGTACCACATTACTACGTGATCCAAACCAAAAAAAGCCCAGGATCTTGCCAACAAGTAAGCGAAAAATGCGAAGGTACGAGCCATATGAGGGCAAATCCCTGACCTAACCGAGCCATAACCGGCGTTATCCTCTAAAATATTAATCGGGACCAGGTTTAATTGACTGTTTCGGTGTGGTACCGCATTACTATGTGATCCAAACCCAGAAAAAGGCCAGGATCCTGCCTACATGTATGCGAAAAATGCGAAAGTACGAGCCAGATGAGGGCAAATAACAGAACTAACCCAGACATAACCGGCGTTATCCTCTAAAATATTAATCGGGACCAGGTTTAATTGACTGTTTCCGTGTGGTACCGCATTACTACGTGATCCAAACCCAGAAAAAGGCCAGGATCCTGCCTACATGTATGCGAAAAATGCGAAAGTACGAGCCAGATGAGGGCAAATACCAGAACTAACCCAGACGTAACCTGCGTTATCCTCTAAAATACTACTCGGAACCAGCTTTTATTGACTGTTTCAGTGTGGTACCACATTACTACGTGATCCAAACCAAAAAAAGCCCAGGATCTGGCCAACATGTATGCGAAAAATGCGAATACGAGCCAGGTGACGGCAAATCCCAGACCCACGCGAGACATAACCGGCGTGATCCTCTAAAATATTAATCGCAACCAGGTTTAATTGACTGTTTCGGTGTGGAACTTCATTACTACGGGATCCAAACAAGAAAAAACCCAAGATCTGGCCAACAAGTATGCGAAAAACGCGAAAGTATGAGCCAGATGAGGGCAAATCCCAAACCTAACCGAGGCATAACCGGCGTTATCCTCTAAAATATTAATCGCAACCAGGTGTAGTTAGCAATTTCGGTGTGGTACCGCATTACTAAGTGAGCCAAACCAGAAAAAGGCGAAGATTTAGTCAACAAGTATGCGAAAAATGCGAAAGTACGAGCCAGATGAGGGCAAATTCCAGACCTAACCCAGACATAACCGGCGCTATCCTCTAAAATATTAATCGCCACCAGGTTTAATTGACTGTTTCAGTGTGGTACCACATTACTACGTGGTCCAAGCCAGAAAAAGGCCAGGGTCTGGCCAACAAGTATGCGAAAAATGCGAAAGTATGAGCCAGATGATTGCAAATACCAGAACTAACCCAGACGTAACCTGCGTTATCCTCTAAAATACTATACGGAACCAGCTTTTATTGACTGTTTCAGTGTGGTACCACATTACTACGTGATCCAAACCAAAAAAAGCCCAGGATCTGGCCAACATGTATGCGAAAAATGCGAATACCAGCCAGGTGACGGCAAATCCCAGACCCACGCGAGACATAACCGGCGTTATCCTCTAAATATTAATCGCAACAAGGTTTAATTGACTGTTTCGGTGTGGAACTTCATTACTACGGGATCCAAACCAGAAAAAACCCAAAATCTGGCCAACAAGTATGCGAAAAACGCGAAAGTATGAGCCAGATGATTGCAAATACCAGAACTAACCCAGACGTAACCTGCGTTATCCTCTAAAATGCTATTCGGAACCAGCTTTTATTGACTGTTACAGTGTGGTACCACATTACTACGTGATCCAAACCAAAAAAAGCCCAGGATCTGGCCAACATGTATGCGAAAAATGCGAATACGAGCCAGGTGACGGCAAATCCCAGACCCACGCGAGACATAACCGGCGTTATCCTCTAAATATTAATCGCAACAAGGTTTAATTGACTGTTTCGGTGTTGAACTTCATTACTACAGGATCCAAACCAGAAAAAACCCAAAATCTGGCCAACAAGTATGCGAAAAACGCGAAAGTATGAGCCAGATGATTGCAAATACCAGAACTAACCCAGACGTAACGAGCGTTATCCTCTAACATGCTATTCGGAACCAGCTTTTATTGACTGTTTCAGTGTGGTACCACGTTGCTACGTGATCCAAACCAAAAAAAGCCCAGGATCTTGCCAACAAGTATGCGAAAAATGCGAAAGTACGAGCCAGATGATTGCAAATACCAGAACTAACCCAAACATAACCAGCGTTATCCTCCAAAACATTCATCGCAACCAGGTTTAATTGACTGCTTCGGTGTGGAACGACATTACGACGGGATCCAAACCAGAAAAAACCCAGGATCTGGCAAACAAGTATGCGAAAAACGCGAAAGTATGAGCCAGATGATTGCAAATACCAGAACTAACCCAGACGTAACCTGCGCTATCCTCTAAAATACTATTCGGAACCAGCTTTTATTGACTGTCTCAGTGTGGTACCACATTACTACGTGATCCAAACCAAAAAAAGCCCAGGATCTTGCCAACAAGTAAGCGAAAAATGCGAAGGTACGAGCCATATGAGGGCAAATCCCTGACCTAACCGAGCCATAACCGGCGTGATCCTCTAAAATATTAATCGCAACCAGGTTTAATTGACTGTTTCGGTGTGGAACTTCATTACTACGGGATCCAAACCAGAAAAAACCCAAGATCTGGCCAACAAGTATGCGAAAAACGCGAAAGTATGAGCCTGATGAGGGCAAATCCCAGACCTAACCGAGGCATAACCGGCGTTATCCTCTAAAATATTAATCGCAACCAGGTGTAGTTAGCAATTTCGGTGTGGTACCGCATTACTAAGTGAGCCAAACCAGAAAAAGGCGAAGATTTAGTCAACAAGTATGCGAAAAATGCGATAGTACGAGCCAGATGAGGGCAAATTCCAGACCTAACCCAGACATAACCGGCGCTATCCTCTAAAATATTAATCGCCACCAGGTTTAATTGACTGTTTCAGTGTGGTACCACATTACTACGTGGTCCAAGCCAGAAAAAGGCCAGGGTCTGGCCAACAAGTATGCGAAAAATGCGAAAGTATGAGCCAGATGATTGCAAATACCAGAACTAACCCAGACGTAACCTGCGTTATCCTCTAAAATACTATTCGGAACCAGCTTTTATTGACTGTTTCAGTGTGGTACCACATTACTACGTGATCCAAGCCAAAAAAAGCCCAGGATCTGGCCAACATGTATGCGAAAAATGCGAATACGAGCCAGGTGACGGCAAATCCCAGACCCACGCGAGACATAACCGGCGTTATCCTCTAAATATTAATCGCAACAAGGTTTAATTGACTGTTTCGGTGTTGAACTTCATTACTACAGGATCCAAACCAGAAAAAACCCAAAATCTGGCCAACAAGTATGCGAAAAACGCGAAAGTATGAGCCAGATGATTGCAAATACCAGAACTAACCCAGACGTAACGAGCGTTATCCTCTAAAATGCTATTCGGAACCAGCTTTTATTGACTGTTTCAGTGTGGTACCACGTTACTACGTGATCCAAACCAAAAAAAGCCCAGGATCTTGCCAACAAGTATGCGAAAAATGCGAAAGTACGAGCCAGATGATTGCAAATACCAGAACTAACCCAAACATAACCAGCGTTATCCTCCAAAACATTCATCGCAACCAGGTTTAATTGACTGCTTCGGTGTGGAACGACATTACGACGGGATCCAAACCACAAAAAACCCAAGATCTGGCCAACAAGTAGGCGAAAATTGCGAAAATATGAGCCAGATGATTGCAAATAACAGAACTAACCCAGACATAACCAGCGTTATCCTCTAAAATATTAATCGGCACCAGGTTTAATTGACTGTTTCAGTGTGGAACTTCATTACTACGTGATCCAAACCAGAAAAAAACCCAGGATCTGGCCAACAAGTATGCGAAAAACGCGAAAATACGAGCTAGATGACGGCAAATCCCAGACCTACCCGAGACATAACCGGCGTTAACCTCTAAAATATTAATCGCAACCAGGTTTAATTGACTGTTTCGGTGTGGTACCGCATTACTATGTGATCCAAACCCAGAAAAAGGCCAGGATCCTGCCTACATGTATGCGAAAAATGCGAAAGTACGAGCCAGATGAGGGCAAATAACAGAACTAACCCAGACATAACCGGCGTTATCCTCTAAAATATTAATCGGGACCAGGTTTAATTGACTGTTTCGGTGTGGTACCGCATTACTACGTGATCCAAACCCAGAAAAAGGCCAGGATCCTGCCTACATGTATGCGAAAAATGCGAAAGTACGAGCCAGATGAGGGCAAATACCAGAACTAACCCAGACGTAACCTGCGTTATCCTCTAAAATACTACTCGGAACCAGCTTTTATTGACTGTTTCAGTGTGGTACCACATTACTACGTGGTCCAAGCCAGAAAAAGGCCAGGGTCTGGCCAACAAGTATGCGAAAAATGCGAAAGTATGAGCCAGATGATTGCAAATACCAGAACTAACCCAGACGTAACCTGCGTTATCCTCTAAAATACTATACGGAACCAGCTTTTATTGACTGTTACAGTGTGGTACCACATTACTACGTGATCCAAACCAAAAAAAGCCCAGGATCTGGCCAACATGTATGCGAAAAATGCGAATACCAGCCAGGTGACGGCAAATCCCAGACCCACGCGAGACATAACCGGCGTTATCCTCTAAATATTAATCGCAACAAGGTTTAATTGACTGTTTCGGTGTGGAACTTCATTACTACGGGATCCAAACCAGAAAAAACCCAAAATCTGGCCAACAAGTATGCGAAAAACGCGAAAGTATGAGCCAGATGATTGCAAATACCAGAACTAACCCAGACGTAACCTGCGTTATCCTCTAAAATGCTATTCGGAACCAGCTTTTATTGACTGTTACAGTGTGGTACCACATTACTACGTGATCCAAACCAAAAAAAGCCCAGGATCTGGCCAACATGTATGCGAAAAATGCGAATACGAGCCAGGTGACGGCAAATCCCAGACCCACGCGAGACATAACCGGCGTTATCCTCTAAATATTAATCGCAACAAGGTTTAATTGACTGTTTCGGTGTTGAACTTCATTACTACAGGATCCAAACCAGAAAAAACCCAAAATCTGGCCAACAAGTATGCGAAAAACGCGAAAGTATGAGCCAGATGATTGCAAATACCAGAACTAACCCAGACGTAACGAGCGTTATCCTCTAACATGCTATTCGGAACCAGCTTTTATTGACTGTTTCAGTGTGGTACCACGTTGCTACGTGATCCAAACCAAAAAAAGCCCAGGATCTTGCCAACAAGTATGCGAAAAATGCGAAAGTACGAGCCAGATGATTGCAAATACCAGAACTAACCCAAACATAACCAGCGTTATCCTCCAAAACATTCATCGCAACCAGGTTTAATTGACTGCTTCGGTGTGGAACGACATTACGACGGGATCCAAACCAGAAAAAACCCAGGATCTGGCAAACAAGTATGCGAAAAACGCGAAAGTATGAGCCAGATGATTGCAAATACCAGAACTAACCCAGACGTAACCTGCGCTATCCTCTAAAATACTATTCGGAACCAGCTTTTATTGACTGTCTCAGTGTGGTACCACATTACTACGTGATCCAAACCAAGAAAAGCCCAGGATCTTGCCAACAAGTAAGCGAAAAATGCGAAGGTACGAGCCATATGAGGGCAAATCCCTGACCTAACCGAGCCATAACCGGCGTGATCCTCTAAAATATTAATCGCAACCAGGTTTAATTGACTGTTTCGGTGTGGAACTTCATTACTACGGGATCCAAACCAGAAAAAACCCAAGATCTGGCCAACAAGTATGCGAAAAACGCGAAAGTATGAGCCTGATGAGGGCAAATCCCAGACCTAACCGAGGCATAACCGGCGTTATCCTCTAAAATATTAATCGCAACCAGGTGTAGTTAGCAATTTCGGTGTGGTACCGCATTACTAAGTGAGCCAAACCAGAAAAAGGCGAAGATTTAGTCAACAAGTATGCGAAAAATGCGATAGTACGAGCCAGATGAGGGCAAATTCCAGACCTAACCCAGACATAACCGGCGCTATCCTCTAAAATATTAATCGCCACCAGGTTTAATTGACTGTTTCAGTGTGGTACCACATTACTACGTGGTCCAAGCCAGAAAAAGGCCAGGGTCTGGCCAACAAGTATGCGAAAAATGCGAAAGTATGAGCCAGATGATTGCAAATACCAGAACTAACCCAGACGTAACCTGCGTTATCCTCTAAAATACTATTCGGAACCAGCTTTTATTGACTGTTTCAGTGTGGTACCACATTACTACGTGATCCAAGCCAAAAAAAGCCCAGGATCTGGCCAACATGTATGCGAAAAATGCGAATACGAGCCAGGTGACGGCAAATCCCAGACCCACGCGAGACATAACCGGCGTTATCCTCTAAATATTAATCGCAACAAGGTTTAATTGACTGTTTCGGTGTTGAACTTCATTACTACAGGATCCAAACCAGAAAAAACCCAAAATCTGGCCAACAAGTATGCGAAAAACGCGAAAGTATGAGCCAGATGATTGCAAATACCAGAACTAACCCAGACGTAACGAGCGTTATCCTCTAAAATCCTATTCGGAACCAGCTTTTATTGACTGTTTCAGTGTGGTACCACGTTACTACGTGATCCAAACCAAAAAAAGCCCAGGATCTTGCCAACAAGTATGCGAAAAATGCGAAAGTACGAGCCAGATGATTGCAAATACCAGAACTAACCCAAACATAACCAGCGTTATCCTCCAAAACATTCATCGCAACCAGGTTTAATTGACTGCTTCGGTGTGGAACGACATTACGACGGGATCCAAACCACAAAAAACCCAAGATCTGGCCAACAAGTAGGCGAAAATTGCGAAAATATGAGCCAGATGATTGCAAATAACAGAACTAACCCAGACATAACCAGCGTTATCCTCTAAAATATTAATCGGCACCAGGTTTAATTGACTGTTTCAGTGTGGAACTTCATTACTACGTGATCCAAACCAGAAAAAAACCCAGGATCTGGCCAACAAGTATGCGAAAAACGCGAAAATACGAGCTAGATGACGGCAAATCCCAGACCTACCCGAGACATAACCGGCGTTAACCTCTAAAATATTAATCGCAACCAGGTTTAATTGACTGTTTCGGTGTGGTACCGCATTACTATGTGATCCAAACCCAGAAAAAGGCCAGGATCCTGCCTACATGTATGCGAAAAATGCGAAAGTACGAGCCAGATGAGGGCAAATAACAGAACTAACCCAGACATAACCGGCGTTATCCTCTAAAATATTAATCGGGACCAGGTTTAATTGACTGTTTCGGTGTGGTACCGCATTACTACGTGATCCAAACCCAGAAAAAGGCCAGGATCCTGCCTACATGTATGCGAAAAATGCGAAAGTACGAGCCAGATGAGGGCAAATACCAGAACTAACCCAGACGTAACCTGCGTTATCCTCTAAAATACTACTCGGAACCAGCTTTTATTGACTGTTTCAGTGTGGTACCACATTACTACGTGATCCAAACCAAAAAAAGCCCAGGATCTGGCCAACATGTATGCGAAAAATGCGAATACGAGCCAGGTGACGGCAAATCCCAGACCCACGCGAGACATAACCGGCGTGATCCTCTAAAATATTAATCGCAAACAGGTTTAATTGACTGTTTCGGTGTGGAACTTCATTACTACGGGATCCAAACCAGAAAAAACCCAAGATCTGGCCAACAAGTATGCGAAAAACGCGAAAGTATGAGCCAGATGAGGGCAAATCCCAGACCTAACCGAGGCATAACCGGCGTTATCCTCTAAAATATTAATCGCAACCAGGTGTAGTTAGCAATTTCGGTGTGGTACCGCATTACTAAGTGAGCCAAACCAGAAAAAGGCGAAGATTTAGTCAACAAGTATGCGAAAAATGCGAAAGTACGAGCCAGATGAGGGCAAATTCCAGACCTAACCCAGATATAACCGGCGCTATCCTCTAAAATATTAATCGCCACCAGGTTTAATTGACTGTTTCAGTGTGGTACCACATTACTACGTGGTCCAAGCCAGAAAAAGGCCAGGGTCTGGCCAACAAGTATGCGAAAAATGCGAAAGTATGAGCCAGATGATTGCAAATACCAGAACTAACCCAGACGTAACCTGCGTTATCCTCTAAAATACTATACGGAACCAGCTTTTATTGACTGTTTCAGTGTGGTACCACATTACTACGTGATCCAAACCAAAAAAAGCCCAGGATCTGGCCAACATGTATGCGAAAAATGCGAATACCAGCCAGGTGACGGCAAATCCCAGACCCACGCGAGACATAACCGGCGTTATCCTCTAAATATTAATCGCAACAAGGTTTAATTGACTGTTTCGGTGTGGAACTTCATTACTACGGGATCCAAACCAGAAAAAACCCAAAATCTGGCCAACAAGTATGCGAAAAACGCGAAAGTATGAGCCAGATGATTGCAAATACCAGAACTAACCCAGACGGAACCTGCGTTATCCTCTAAAATGCTATTCGGAACCAGCTTTTATTGACTGTTTCAGTGTGGTACCACATTACTACGTGATCCAAACCAAAAAAAGCCCAGGATCTGGCCAACATGTATGCGAAAAATGCGAATACGAGCCAGGTGACGGCAAATCCCAGACCCACGCGAGACATAACCGGCGTTATCCTCTAAATATTAATCGCAACAAGGTTTAATTGACTGTTTCGGTGTTGAACTTCATTACTACAGGATCCAAACCAGAAAAAACCCAAAATCTGGCCAACAAGTATGCGAAAAACGCGAAAGTATGAGCCAGATGATTGCAAATACCAGAACTAACCCAGACGTAACGAGCGTTATCCTCTAAAATGCTATTCGGAACCAGCTTTTATTGACTGTTTCAGTGTGGTACCACGTTGCTACGTGATCCAAACCAAAAAAAGCCCAGGATCTTGCCAACAAGTATGCGAAAAATGCGAAAGTACGAGCCAGATGATTGCAAATACCAGAACTAACCCAAACATAACCAGCGTTATCCTCCAAAACATTCATCGCAACCAGGTTTAATTGACTGCTTCGGTGTGGAACGACATTACGACGGGATCCAAACCACAAAAAACCCAAGATCTGGCCAACAAGTAGGCGAAAATTGCGAAAATATGAGCCAGATGATTGCAAATAACAGAACTAACCCAGACATAACCAGCGTTATCCTCTAAAATATTAATCGGCACCAGGTTTAATTGACTGTTTCAGTGTGGAACTTCATTACTACGTGATCCAAACCAGAAAAAAACCCAGGATCTGGCCAACAAGTATGCGAAAAACGCGAAAATACGAGCTAGATGACGGCAAATCCCAGACCTACCCGAGACATAACCGGCGTTAACCTCTAAAATATTAATCGCAACCAGGTTTAATTGACTGTTTCAGTGTGATACCACATTACTACGTGGTCCAAGCCAGGAAAAGGCCAGGATCTGGTCAACAAGTATGCGAAAAATGCGAAAATACGAGCCAGATGACGGCAAATCCCAGACCTAACCGAGACATAACCGGCGTTATCCTCTAAAACGTTAATCGCAACCAGGTTTAGTTGACTGTTTCGGTGTGGAACTTCATTACTACGGGATCCAAACCAGAAAAAACCCAGGATCTGGCAAACAAGTATGCGAAAAACGCGAAAGTATGAGCCAGATGATTGCAAATACCAGAACTAACCCAGACGTAACCTGCGCTATCCTCTAAAATACTATTCGGAACCAGCTTTTATTGACTGTCTCAGTGTGGTACCACATTACTACGTGATCCAAACCAAAAAAAGCCCAGGATCTTGCCAACAAGTAAGCGAAAAATGCGAAGGTACGAGCCATATGAGGGCAAATCCCTGACCTAACCGAGCCATAACCGGCGTTATCCTCTAAAATATTAATCGGGACCAGGTTTAATTGACTGTTTCGGTGTGGTACCGCATTACTATGTCATCCAACCCAGAAAAAGGCCAGGATCCTGCCTACATGTATGCGAAAAATGCGAAAGTACGAGCCAGATGAGGGCAAATAACAGAACTAACCCAGACATAACCGGCGTTATCCTCTAAAATATTAATCGGGACCAGGTTTAATTGACTGTTTCGGTGTGGTACCGCATTACTACGTGATCCAAACCCAGAAAAAGGCCAGGATCCTGCCTACATGTATGCGAAAAATGCGAAAGTACGAGCCAGATGAGGGCAAATACCAGAACTAACCCAGACGTAACCTGCGTTATCCTCTAAAATACTACTCGGAACCAGCTTTTATTGACTGTTTCAGTGTGGTACCACATTACTACGTGATCCAAACCAAAAAAAGCCCAGGATCTGGCCAACATGTATGCGAAAAATGCGAATACGAGCCAGGTGACGGCAAATCCCAGACCCACGCGAGACATAACCGGCGTGATCCTCTAAAATATTAATCGCAACCAGGTTTAATTGACTGTTTCGGTGTGGAACTTCATTACTACGGGATCCAAACCAGAAAAAACCCAAGATCTGGCCAACAAGTATGCGAAAAACGCGAAAGTATGAGCCAGATGAGGGCAAATCCCAGACCTAACCGAGGCATAACCGGCGTTATCCTCTAAAATATTAATCGCAACCAGGTGTAGTTAGCAATTTCGGTGTGGTACCGCATTACTAAGTGAGCCAAACCAGAAAAAGGCGAAGATTTAGTCAACAAGTATGCGAAAAATGCGAAAGTACGAGCCAGATGAGGGCAAATTCCAGACCTAACCCAGACATAACCGGCGCTATCCTCTAAAATATTAATCGCCACCAGGTTTAATTGACTGTTTCAGTGTGGTACCACATTACTACGTGGTCCAAGCCAGAAAAAGGCCAGGGTCTGGCCAACAAGTATGCGAAAAATGCGAAAGTATGAGCCAGATGATTGCAAATACCAGAACTAACCCAGACGTAACCTGCGTTATCCTCTAAAATACTATACGGAACCAGCTTTTATTGACTGTTTCAGTGTGGTACCACATTACTACGTGATCCAAACCAAAAAAAGCCCAGGATCTGGCCAACATGTATGCGAAAAATGCGAATACGAGCCAGGTGACGGCAAATCCCAGACCCACGCGAGACATAACCGGCGTTATCCTCTAAATATTAATCGCAACAAGGTTTAATTGACTGTTTCGGTGTGGAACTTCATTACTACGGGATCCAAACCAGAAAAAACCCAAAATCTGGCCAACAAGTATGCGAAAAACGCGAAAGTATGAGCCAGATGATTGCAAATACCAGAACTAACCCAGACGTAACCTGCGTTATCCTCTAAAGTACTAATCGGAACCAGCTTTTATTGACTGTTTCAGTGTGGTACCACATTACTACGTGATCCAAACCAGAAAAAGCCCAGGAACTGGCCAACAAGTATGCGAGAAATGCGAAAGTATGAGCAAGATGATTGCAAATACCAGAACTAACCCAAACATAACCGGCGTTATCCTATAAAATACTAACTGAAACCAGGTTTAATTGACTGTTTCAGTGTGGTACCGCATTACTACGTGATCCAAACCAGAAAAAGGCCAGGATCTGGTCAACAAGTATGCGAAAAACGCGAAAGTATGAGCCAGATGATTGCAAATACCAGAACTAACCCAGACGTAACCTGCGTTATCCTCTAAAATACTATTCGGAACCAGGTTTAATTGACTGCTCCGGTGTGGTACCGCATTACTACGTGATCCAAACCAAAAAAAGCCCAGGATCTTGCCAACAAGTATGCGAAAAATGCGAAAGTACGAGCCAGATGATTGCAAATACCAGAACTAACCCAAACATAACCAGCGTTATCCTCTAAACATTAATCGCAACCAGGTTTACTTGACTGTTTCGGTGTGGTACCGCATTACCACGTGATCCAATCCAGAAAAAGGCCAGGATCTGGCCAACAAGTTTGCGAAAAATGCGAAAGTACGAGCCAGATGAGGGCAAATACCAGACCTAACCCAGACATAACCGGCGTTATCCTATAAAATACTAACTGAAACCAGGTTTAATTGACTGTTTCAGTGTGGTACCGCATTACTACGTGATCCAAACCAGAAAAAGGCCAGGATCTGGTCAACAAGTATGCGAAAAACGCGAAAGTATGAGCCAGATGATTGCAAATACCAGAACTAACCCAGACGTAACCTGCGTTATCCTCTAAAATACTATTCGGAACCAGGTTTAATTGACTGCTCCGGTGTGGTACCGCATTACTACGTGATCCCAACCAGAGAAAGCCCAGGATCTTGCCAACAAGTAGGCGAAAAATGCGAATGTACGAGCCAGATGAGGGCAAATCCCAGACCTAACCGAGACATAACCGGCGTTATCCTCTAAATATTAATCGCAACCAGGTTTACTTGACTGTTTCGGTGTGGTACCGCATTACCACGTGATCCAATCCAGAAAAAGGCCAGGATCTGGCCAACAAGTAGGCGAAAAATGCGAATGTACGAGCCAGATGAGGGCAAATCCCAGACCTAACCGAGACATAACCGGCGTTATCCTCTAAATATTAATCGCAACCAGGTTTACTTGACTGTTTCGGTGTGGTACCGCATTACCACGTGATCCAATCCAGAAAAAGGCCAGGATCTGGCCAACAAGTTTGCGAAAAATGCGAAAGAACGAGCCAGATGAGGGCAAATACCAGACCTAACCCAGACATAACCGGCGTTATCCTCTAAAATACTAACTGAAACCAGGTTTAATTGACTGTTTCAGTGTGGTACCGCATTACTACGTGATCCAAACCAGAAAAAGGCCAGCATTTGGCCAACAAGTATGCGAAAAATGCGAAAGTACGAGCCAGATGAGGGCAAATACCAGACCTAACACAGACATAACCGGCATTATCCTCTAAAATATTAATCGGAACCAGGTTTAATTGACCGTTTCAGTGTGGTACGACATTACTACGTGATCCAAACCAAAAAAAACCCAGGATCTTGCCAACAAGTATGCGAAAAATGCGAAAGTACGAGGCAGATGATTGCAAATACCAGAACTAACCCAGACGTTACCTGCGTTATCCTCTAAAATACTATTCGGAACCAGCTTCTATTGACTGTTTCTGTGTGGTACCATATTACTACGTGATCCAAACCTGAAAAAACCCTGGATCTGGCCAAGAAGTATGCGAAAAACGCGATAGTATGAGCCAGATAATTGCAAATACCAGAACTAACCCAGCCATAACCAGCGTTATCCTCTAAAATACTAATCGGAACCAGCTTTTATTGACTGATTCAGTGTGGTACCACATTACTACGTGATCCAAACCAGAAGAAGCCCAGGATCCGGCCAACAAGTATGCGAGAAATGCGAAAGTATGAGCCAGATGAGGGCAAATCCCAGACCTAACCGAGACATAACCGGCGTTATCCTCTAAAATATTAATCGCAACCAGGTTTACTTGACTGTTCCGGTGTGGTACCGCATTACTACGTGATCCAAACCAGAAAAAAGCCAGGATCTGGCCAACAAGTATGCGAAAAATGCGAAAGTACGAGCCAGATGAGGGCAAATACCAGACCTAACCCAGACATAACCGGCGTTATCCACTAAAATATTAATCGGAACCAGGTTTAATTGACTGTTTCGGTGTGGTACCGCATTACTACGTGATCCAAACCAGAGAAAGGTTAGGATCTGGCCAACAAGGATGAGAAAAATGCGAAAGTATGTGCAAGATGATTGCAAATACCAGAGCTAACCCTGACATAACCAGCGTTATCCTCTAAAATACTAATCGGAACCAGCTTTTATTGACTGATTCAGTGTGGTACCACATTACTACGTGATCCAAACCAGAAAAAGGCCAGGATCTGGCCAACAAGAATGCGAAAAAAGCGAATGTATGAGCCAGATGATTGCAAATACCAGAACTAACCCAGACATAACCAGCGTTATCCTCTAAAATACTGATCGGAACCAGCTTCTATTGACTGTTTCAGTGTGGTACCATATTGCTACGTGATCCAAACCAGAAAAAGGCCAGGATCTGGCCAACAACTATGAGAAAAACGCGAAAGTATGAGCCAGATGATTGCAAATACCAGAACTAACCCAGACATAACCAGCGTTATCCTCTAAAACACTGATCGGAACCAGCTTCTATTGACTGTTTCAGTGTGGTACCACATTGCTACGTGATCCAAACCAGAAAAAGGCCAGGATCTGGCCAACACGGATCAGAAAAATGCGAAAGTATGAGCCAGATGATTGCAAATACCAGAACTTACCCTGACATAACCAGCGTTATCCTCTAAAATACGAATCGGAACATGCTTTTGATGACTGTTTCAGTGTGGAACCACATTACTACGGGATCCAAACCAGAAAAAACCCAGGATCTGCCAACAACTATGAGAAAAACGCGAAAGTATGAACCAGATGATTGCAAATACCAGAACTATCCCAGATATAACCAGCGTTATCCTCTAAAATATTATTCGCAACCAGGTTTAATTGACTGCTTCAGTCTGGTACCACTTTACTGCGTGGCCCAAGCCAGAAGAAGGCCAGGATCTGGCCAACATGTATGCGAAAAACGCGAAAGTATGTGCGTGATTATAGCAAATACCAGAACTAACCCAGACATAACCAGCGTTATCCTCTAAAATACTTATCAGAACCAGTTTCTATTGATTGTTTCAGTGTGGTACCACATTACTACGTGATCCAAACCAGAAAGGGGCCAGGGTCTGGCCAACAAGTGTGCGGAAAACGCGAAAGTATGAGCCAGATGATTCCAAATACCAGAACTAACACAGACATAACCAGCGTTATCCTCTAAAATACTAATCGGAACCAGCTTTTATTGACTGTTTCAGTGTGGTACCACATTACTACGGGATGCAAACCAGAAAGAACCCAGGATCTGGCAAACAAGTATGCGAAAAATGCGAAAGTATGAGCCAGATGATTGCAAATACCAGAACTAACCCAGACATAACCAGCGTTATCCTCTAAAATATTAATCGCAAACAGGTTTAATTGACTGTTTCGGTGTGGTACCGCATTACAACGTGATCCAAACCAGAAAAAGGCCAGGATCTTGCCAACAAGTATGAGAAAAATACGAAAGTACGAGCCAGATGGGGGTAAATACCAGACCTAACCCAGACAAAACCAGCGTTTTCCTCCGAAATATTAATCGCAACCAGGTTTAATTGACTGTTTCGGTGTGGGACCACATTACTACGGGATCCAAACCAGAAAGAACCCAGGATCTGGCCAACAAGTATGCGAAGGGTGCGAAAGTACCAGGCAGATGAGGGCAAATCCCAGACCTAACCGTGACATAACCGGCGTTATCCACTAAAATACTAATCGCAACCAGGTTTAATTGACTGTTTCAGTGTGGGAACACATTACTACGTGATCCAAACCAGAAAAATCCCAGGATCGGGCCAACATGAATGCGAGAAACGCGAAAGTACGAGCCAGATGAGGACAAATCCCAGACCTACCCGAGACATAACCGGCGTTATCCTCCAAAATATTAATCACAACCAGTTTAATTGACTGTTTCGGTGTGGAACCTCATTACTACGGGATCCAAAACAGAAAAAACCCAGGATCTGGCCAACAAGCATGCGAAAAACGCGAAAGTATGAGCCAGATGATTGCAAATACCAGAACTATCCCAGGCATAACCAGCGTTATCCTCTAAAATACTAAGCGGAACCAGCTTTTATTGACAGTGTGGTACCACATTACTACGTGATCCAAACCAGAAAAAGCCCAGGATCTGGCCAACAAGAATGCGAACAATACGAAAGTACGCGCCAGATGAGGGCAAATATCAGACCTAACCGAGACATTGCCGGCTTTATCCTCAAAAATATTAATCGCAACCAGATTTGATTGACTGTTTCGGTGTGGTACCGCATTACTACGTGATCCAAACCAGAAAAAGCCCAGAATCTGGCCAACAAGTATGCGAAAAACGCGAAAGTATGTGCCAGATTATAGCAAATACCAGAACTAACCCAGACATAACCAGCGTTATCCTCTAAAATACTTATCAGAAAAGTTCTATTGATTGTTTCAGTGTGGTACCACATTACTACGTGATCCAAACCAGAAAAGGGCCAGGGTCTGCCCAACAAGTGTGCGGAAAACGCGAAAGTATGAGCCAGATGATTGCAAATACCAGAACTAACACAGCCATAACCAGTGTTATCCTCTAAAATACTAATCGGAACCAGCTTTTATTGACTGTTTCAGTGTGGTACCACGTTACTAGGGGATCCAAATCAGAAAATGCCCAGGATCTGGCCAACAAATAAGAGAAAAATGCGAAAGTTCGAGCCAGATGAGGGCAAATACCAGACCTAACCCAGTCATAACCGGCGTTATCCCCTAAAATATTAATCGCAACCATGTTTAATTGACTGTTTCGGTGTGGTACCAAATTACTACGTGATCCAAACCAGAAAAAGGCCAGGATCTTGCCACCAAGTATGAGAAAAATGCGAAAGTATGAGCCAGATGATTGCAAATACCAGAACTAACCCAGACGTAACCTGCGTTATCCTGTAAAATACTATTCGGAACCAGCTTTTATTGACTGTTTCAGTGTGGTACCACATTACTACGTGATCCAAACCAAAAAAAGCCCAGGATCTGGCCAACATGTATGCGAGAAATTCGAATACGAGCCAGATGACGGCAAATCCCAGACCCACCCGAGACATAACCGGTGTTATCCTCTAAAATATTAATCGCAACCAGGTTTAATTGACTGTTTCGGTGTGGAACCACATTAGTACGGGATCCAAACCAGAAAGAACCCAGGATCTGGCAAACAAGTATGCGAAAAATGCGAAAGTATGAGCCAGATGATTGCAAATACCACAACTAACCCAGACATAACCAGCGTTATCCTCTAAAATATTAATCGCAACCGGGTTTAATTGACTGTTTCGGTGTAGTACCACATTACTACGTGGTTCAAGCCAGAAATAGCCCTGGATCTGGCCAACAAGTATGCGCAAAATGCGAAAGTACGGGCCAGATGAGGGCAAATCCCAGACCAAACCGAGACATAACCGGCGTTATCCTCTAAAATATTAATCGCAACCAGGTTTAATTGACTGTTTCGGTGTGGTACCGCATGACTACGTGATCCAAACCAGAAAAAGGCCAGGATCTGGCCAACAAGTATGAGAAAAATGCGAAAGTTCGAGCCAGATGAGGGCAAATACCAGACCTAACACAGACGTAACCGGCGTTATCCTCTAAAATAATAATCGCAACCGGGTTTAATTGACTGTTTCCGTGTGGAAACGCATTACTACGGGATCCAAACCAGAAGAAGCCCAGGATCTGGCCAACAAGTATGAGAAAAATGCGAAAGAATGAGCCAGATGATTGCAAATACCAGAACTAACCCTGACATAACCATCGTTATCCTCTAAAATACGCATCGGAACATGCTTTTCATGACTGTTTCGGTGTGGTACCGCATTACTACGTGATCCAAACCAGAAAAAGGCCAGGATCTGGCCAACAAGATTGCGAAAAATGCGAAAGTATGAGCCAGATGATTGCAAATACCAGAACTAACCCTGACATAACCAGCGTTATCCTTTAAAATACGCATCGGAACATGCTTTTAATGACTGTTTCTGTGTGGTACCACATTACTACGTGATCCAAACCAGAAAAAGCCCAGGATCTGGCCAACAAGTAAGAGAAAAATGCAAAAGTTCGAGCCAGATGAGGGCAAATACCAGACCTAACCCAGTCATAACCGGCGTTATCCCCTAAAATATTAATCGCAACCATGTTTAATTGACTGTTTCGGTGTGGTACCGCATTACTACGTGATCCAAACCAGAAGAAGGCCAGGATCTTGCCAACAAGTATGAGAAAAATGCGAAAGTATGAGCCAGATGATTGCAAATACCAGAACTAACACTGACATAACCATCGTTATCCTCTAAAATACGCATCGGAACATGCTTTCAATGACTGTTTCAGTGTGGTACCACATTACTACGTGATCCCAACCAGAAAAAGGCCAGGATCTGGCCAACAAGTAAGAGAAAAATGCGAAAGTTCGAGCCAGTTGAGGGCAAATCCCAGACCAAACCGAGACATAACCGGCGTTATCCTCTAAAATATTAATCGCAACCAGGTTTAATTGATTGTTTCGGTGTGGTACCGCATGACTACGTGATCCAAACCAGAAAAAGGCCAGGATCTGGCCAACAAGTATGAGAAAAATGCGAAAGTTCGAGCCAGATGAGGGCAAATACCAGACCTAACACAGACGTAACCGGCGTTATCCTCTAAAATAATAATTGCAACCGGGTTTAATTGACTGTTTCCGTGTAGAAACGCATTACTACGGGATCCAAACCAGAAGAAGCCCAGGACCTGGCCAACAAGTAGGAGAAAAATGCGAAAGTATGAGCCAGATGATTGCAAATACCAGAACTAACCCTGACATAACCATCGTTATCCTCTAAAATACGCATCGGAACATGCTTTTAATGACTGTTTCAGTGTGGTACCACATTACTACGTGATCCAAACCAGAAAAAGCCCAGGATCGGGCCATCAAGAATTGCAAAAAATGCGAAAGTACGAGCCAGATGAGGGAAAATCCCAGACCTAACCGAGGCGTAACCGGCGTTATCCCCTAAAATATTAATCGCAACCAGGTATAATTGACTGTTTCGGTGTGGTACCGCATTGCTACGATGATCCAAACCAGAAAGACGCCAGGATCTACCTAACAAGTATGCGAAAAATGGGAAAGCACGAGCCAGATGAGGGCAAATACCAGACCTAACACAGACGTAACCGGCGTTATCCTCTAAAATACGCATCGGAACATGCTTTTAATGACTGTTTCAGTGTGGTACCACATTACTACGTGATCCAAACCAGAAAAAGCCCAGGATCGGGCCAACAAGAATGCAAAAAATGCGAAGGTACGAGCCAGATGAGGGAAAATCCTAGACCTGACCGAGACGTAACCGGCGTTATCCTCTAAAATATAAATCGCAACCAGGTTTAATTGACTGTTTCGGTGTGGTACCGCATTACTACGTGATCCCAACCAGAAAAAGGCCAGGATCTGGCCAACAAGTAAGAGAAAAATGCGAATGTTCGAGCCAGATGAGGGCAAATACCAGACCTAACCCAGTCATAACCGGCGTTATCCCCTAAAATATTAATCGCAACCATGTTTAATTGACTGTTTCGGTGTGGTACCGCATTACTACGTGATCCAAACCAGAAAGAGGCCAGGATCTGCCTAACAAGTATGCGAAAAATGCGAAAGTACGAGCCAGATGATTGCAAATACCAGACCTAACACAGACGTAACCGGCGTTATCCCCTAAACTATTAGTCGCAACCAAGTTTAATTGACTGTTTCGGTGTGGTACCGCATCACTACGTGATCCAAACCAGAAAAAGGCCAGGATCTTGCCAACAAGTATGAGAAAAATGCGAAAGTATGAGCCAGATGATTGCAAATACCAGAACTAACCCTGGCATAACCAGCATTATCCTCTAAAATACGCACCGGAACATGCTTTTAATGAGTGTTTCAGTGTGGTACCACATTACTACGTGGTCCAAGCCAGAAGGAGGCCAAGATCTGCCCAACAAGTATGCGAAAAACGAGAAAGTATGAGCCAGATGATAGCAAATACCAGAACTAACCCAGACATAACCAGCGTTATCCTCTAAAATACTAATCGGAACCTGCTTTTATTGACAGTGTGGTACCACATTACTACGTGGTCCAAGCCAGAAAAAGGCCAGGATCTGGCCAACAAGTATGCGAAAAATGCGAAAGTACGAGCCAGATGAGGGCAAATACCAGACCAAACCCAGACATAACCGGCGTTATCCTCTAAAATATTAATCGCAACCAGGTTTAATTGACCGTTTCTGTTATGGTACCGCATTACTACGTGATCCAAACCAGAAAATGGCCAGGATCTGGCCAACAAGTATGCCAAAAACGCGAAAGTATGTGCCAGATGATGGGAAATCCCAGAACTAACCGAGACATAACCTGCGTTATCCTCCAAAATATTAATCGCAACCAGTTTTAATTGACCGTTTCGGTGTGGTACCGCATTACTACGGGATCCAAACCAGAAAAAACCCAGGAACTGGCCAACAAGTATGCGAAAAACGCGAAAGTATGAGCCAGTTGATTGCAAATACCAGACCTAACCTAGACATAACCGGCGTTATCCTCTAAAATATTAATCGCAACCAGGTTCAACTGACTGTTTCGGTGTGGTACCACATTACTACGTGGTTCAAGCCGGAAAGAGGCCAGGATCTGGCCAACATGTATGCGAAAAGTGCGAGAGTACGAGCCAGATGAGGGGAAATCCCAGACCTAACAGAGACATAACCGGCGTTATCCTCCAAAATATTAATCGCATCCGGCTTTAATTGACTGTTTCGGTGTGGTACCGCATTACTACGTGATCCAAACCAGAAAAAGGCCAGGGTCTGGCCAACAAGTATGCGAAAAACGCGAAAGTATGAGCCAGTTGATTGCAAATACCAGACCTAACCTAGACATAACCGGCGTTATGCTCTAAAATATTAATCGCAAAAAGGTTTAGTTGACTGTTTCGGTGTGGTACCGCATTACTACCTGATCCTAACCAGAAATATCCCAGGATCTGGCCAACAAGTATGCGAAAAATGCGAAAGTATGTGCCTGGCGATTGCAAATACCAGAACTAACCCAAACATAACCAGCTTTATCCTCCAAAATATTAATCGCAACCAGGTTTAATTCACTGTTTCGGTGTGGAACCACATTACTACGTGATCCAAACCAGAAAATGGCCAGGATCTGGCCAACAAGTATGCCAAAAACGCGAAAGTATGTGCCAGATGATGGGAAATCCCAGAACTAACCGAGACATAACCTGCGTTATCCTCCAAAATATTAATCGCAACCAGTTTTAATTGACCGTTTCGGTGTGGTACCGCATTACTACGGGATCCAAACCAGAAAAAACCCAGGAACTGGCCAACAAGTATGCGAAAAACGCGAAAGTATGAGCCAGTTGATTGCAAATACCAGACCTAACCTAGACATAACCGGCGTTATCCTCTAAAATATTAATCGCAACCAGGTTCAACTGACTGTTTCGGTGTGGTACCACATTACTACGTGGTTCAAGCCGGAAAGAGGCCAGGATCTGGCCAACAAGTATGCGAAAAGTGCGAGAGTACGAGCCAGATGAGGGGAAATCCCAGACCTAACCCAGACATAACCGGCGTTATCCTCTAAAGTATTATTCGGAACCAGGTTTAATTGACTGTTTCAGTGTGGTACCACATTACTACGTGGTCCAAGCCAGAAGGAGGCCAGGATCTGCCCAACAAGTATGCGAAAAACGAGAAAGTATGAGCCAGATGATTGCAAATACCAGAACTAACCCAGACATAACCAGCGTTATCCTCTAAAATACTAATCGGAACCAGCTTTTATTGACAGTGTGGTACCACATTACTATGTGGTCCAAGCCTGAAAAAGGCCAGGATCTGGCCAACAAGTATGCGAAAAATGCGAAAGTATTTGCCTGATGATTGCAAATACCAGAACTAGCCCAAACATATCCGGCGTTATCCTCTAAAATATTAATCGCAACAAGGCTACATTGACTGTTTCGGTGTGGTACCGCATTACTACGTCATCCAAACCAGAAAATGGCCAGTATCTGGACAACAAGTATGCGAAAAATGCGAAAGTACGAGCCAGACGAGGGCAAATACCAGACCTAACCCAGACATAACCGGCGTTATCCTCTAAAGTATTATTCGGAACCAGGTTTAATTGACAGTTTCAGTGTGGTACCACATTACTACGTGGTCCAAGCCAGAAGGAGGCCAGGATCTGCCCAACAAGTATGCGAAAAATGCGAAAGTATTTGCCTGATGATTGCAAATACCAGAACTAACCCAAACATAACCAGCGTTATCCTCCAAAATATTAATCGCAACCAGGTTTAACCGACTGTTTCGGTGTGGAACCACATTACTACGTGATCCAAACCAGAAAAAACCCAGGATCTGGCCAACAAGTATGCGAACAACGCGAAAGTATGAGCCAGATGATTGCAAATACCAGACCTAATCCAGACATAACCGGCGTTATCCTCTAAAATATTAATCGCAACCAGGTTTAATTGACTGTTTCTGTTATGGTACCGCATTACTACGTGATCCATTCCAGAAAATGGCCAGGATCTGGCCAACAAGTATGCCAAAAATGCGAAAGTTCGAGCCAGATGAGGGCAAATACCAGATCTAACCAAGACGTAACCGGCGTTATGCTCTAAAATATTAATCGCAAAAATGTTTAGTTGACTGTTTCGGTGTGGTACCGCATTACTACCTGATCCTAACCAGAAATATCCCAGGATCTGGCCAACAAGTATACGAAAAATGCGAAAGTATGTGCCTGGCGATTGCAAATACCAGAACTAACCCAAACATAACCAGCGTTATCCTCCAAAATATTAATCGCAACCAGGTTTAATTGACTGTTTCGGTGTGGAACCACATTACTACGTGATCCAAACCAGAAAAAACCCAGGATCTGGCCAACAAGTATGCGAAAAACGCGAAAGTATGAGCCAGATGATTGCTAATACCAGAACTAACCCAGCCATAACCAGCGTTATCCTCTATAATACTAATCGGAACCAGCTTTTATTGACAGTGTGGTACCACATTACTACGTGATCCAAACCAGAAAAAGCCCAGAATCTGGTCATCAAGTATGAGAAATATGCGAATGTACAAGCCTGATGAGGGCAAATACCAGACCTAACCCAGACATAACCGGCGTTATCCTCTAAAATACTAATCGCAACCAGGTTTAATTGACAGTTTCGGTGTGGAACCACATTACGACGGGTTCCAATCCACAAAAAACCCAAGATCTAGCCAAACAAGTATGCGAAAAACGCGAAAGTATGAGCCAGATGGTTGGAAATACCAGAACTAACCCAGACATAACCGGCGTTATCCTCTAAAATATTAATCGCAACCAGGTTTAATTGACTGTTTCGGTGCGGCACCACATTACGACGGGATCCAAGCCACAAAACACCCGAGATCTGGCCAACAAGTACACGAAAATTGCGAAAGTATGAGACGGATGATCGCAACAGTCCATGAAACCTGGTTTCGATCAGTATTTTTGAGGATAACGCATGTTAGGTCTAGGTTAGGCCTGGGATTTGCCCTCATCAGACTCATACTTTCGCATATTTTACATACTTGTTGAACAGATCCCTGGCTTTTTCTGGTTTGGATCACGTAGTAAAGTGGTACCACACTGAAACAGTCGATTAATCCTGGTCTCGTTCAACATTTTATAGGATAACGCCGGTTAGGACACGGATAGGTGTGGGATTTACCCTCATCAGGCTCATACTGTCGCATATTTCTCATACTTGTTAGCCAGATCCATTGCTTTTTCTGGTTTGGACCACGTAGTAAAGTGGTACCACACTGAAACAGTCAACTAAACCAGGTTTCGATCAATATTTTAGATGATAACGCATGTTAGGTCTAGGTTAGGCCTGGGATTTGCCCTCAGCAGGCTCATACTTTCGCATATTTCCCATAGTTGATGGCCAGATTCTGGGTTTTTTTCTGGTTTGGACCACGTAGTAATGTGGTACCACACTGAAACACTCCCTGAAACCTGGTTTCGATCAGTATTTTAGAGGATAACGCATGTCAGGTCTAGGTTAGGTCTGGGATTTGCTCTCATCAGGCTCATATTTTCGCGTTTTTCACATACCTGTTGAACAGATCCTGGGTTTTTTCTGATTTGGATCACGTAGTAATGTGGTACCACACTGAAACAGTCCATTAAACCTGGTTTCGATCAATATCTTAGAGAATAACTCATGTTAGGTCTAGGTTAGGTCTTGGATATGCCCTCATCAGGCTCATAGTTTCGCATATTTCTCAAACTTGTTGGCCAGATTCTGTTCTTTCACTGGCTTGGATCACGTAGTAATGTTGTACCGCCTTGAAACAGTCAATTCAACCTGGTCTCGATAAATATTATAGATGATAAGTCATGTTAGGTCTAGGTTAGGCCTGGGATTTGCCCACATCAGGGTCATACTTTCGCATATTTCACATACTTTTCGAACAGATCCCTGGCTTTCTCAGGTTTGGATCACGTTGTAAAGTAGTACCACACTGAAACAGTCGATTAAACCTGGTTTCGATCAATATTTTAGATGATAACGCATGTTAGGTCTGGGATAGGTCTGGGATCTGCCCTCATCAGACTCATATCTTCGCATTCTTCACATGCTTGTTGTAGAGATCCTGGGTTTTTTCTGGTTTGGATCACGTAGTAATGTGGTACCACACTGAAACAGTCCATTAAACCTGGTTTCGATAAATATTTTAGAGAATAACGCATGGTAGGCCTTGGTTAGGTCTGGGATTTGCTCTCATCGGGGTCATACATTCGCGTTTTTCACATTCTTGTTTAACAGATCCCTGGCTTATTCTGGTTTGGATCACGTAGTAATGTGGTACCACACTGAAACAGTCCATTAAACCTGGTTTCGATCAATATTTTAGAGAATAACTCATGTTAGGTCTAGGTTAGGTCTGCGATTTGCTCTCATCAGGCTTGTACATTCGCATATTTCTCATACTTGATGGCCAGATTCGGGGCTTTTTCTGATTTGGATCACGTTGTAAAGTGGTACCACACTGAAACAGTCGATTAATCCTGGTCTCGATCAACATTTTAAAGGATAACGCCGGTTAGGACACGGTTAGGTGTGGGATTTGCCCTCATCAGGCTCATACTGTCGCATATTTCTCATACTTGTTAGCCAGATCCATTGCTTTTTCTGGTTTGGATCACCTGGTAATGTGGTATCACACTGAAACAGTCCATTAAACCTGGTCTCGATCAAGATTTTAGAGAATAACGCACGTTAGGTCTTGGTTAGGTCTGGGATGTGCCCTCATCAGACTCATACCTTCGCATTCTTCCCATGCTTGTTGAACAGATCCTGGGTTTTTTCTGGTTTGGATCACGTAGTAATGTGGTATCACACTGAAACAGTCCATGAAACATGGTTTCGACCAATATTTTAGAGGATAATGCACGTTAGGTCAAGGTTACGCCTGGGATTTGCCCTCACCAGACACATACTTTCGCATATTTCACATACTTGTTGAACAGATCCTTGGCTTTTTCTGGTTTGGATGGCGTAGAAAAGTGGTACCACACTGAAACAGTCCATGAAACCTGGATTCGATCAATATTTTAGAGGATAATGCATGTTAGGTCTAGGTTAGGCCTGGGATTTGCCCTCATCAGACTCATACATTCGCATATTTCTCATACTTGTTGGCCAGATCCTGGGTTTTTTCTGGTCTGTATCACGTAGTAATGTGGTACCACACTGAAGCTGTCAATGAAACCTGGACTTGAAAAATATTTTAGAGGATAACGCATGATAGGTCTAGGTTAGGTCTAGGATTTGCCCTCATCACGCTCATACTTTCGCATATTTCTCATACTTCATGGCTAGATCCTGGGCTGTTTCTGGATTGTATCACGTAGTAATGTGGTACCACGCTGAAACAGTCGATTAAACCTGGTTTCGATCAATATTTTAGAGGATAACGCATGTTAGGTCTGGGTTAGGTCTAGGATTTGCCCTCATCAGGCTCATTCTTTCGCAAATTTCTTAAACTTGATGGCTAGATCCTGGGCTTTTTCTGGATTGCATCACGTAGTAATGTGGTACCACACTGAAACATTCAATTAAACCTGGTCTTAATAAATATTTTAGAGGATAACGCAAGTTAGGTCTGGGATAGGTCTGGGATTTGACCTCATCAGACTCATACTTTCGCATATTTCTCATACTTGTTGGCCAGATCCTGGGCTTTTTCTGGTTTGGATCACGTAGTTATGTGGTACCACACTGAAACAGTCGACTAAACCTGGTGTCGACCAATATTTAAGAGGATAACGCATGTTAGGTCTAGGTTAAGCCTGGGATTTGCCCTCATCAGACTCATACTTTCGCATATTTCTCATATTTGTTGGCCAGATCCTGGCTTTTTTTCTGGTCTGGATCACGTAGTAATGTGGTACCACACTGAATCAGTGAATTAAACTTGGTCTTGATAAATATTTTAGAGGATAACGCATGATAGGTCTAGGTTACGCCTGGGATTTGCCCACATCAGGGTCATACTTTCGCAAATTTCACATACTTTTCGAACAGAACCCTGGCTTTCTCAGGTTTGGATCACGTTGTAAAGTAGTACCACACTGAAACAGTCGATTAATCCTGGTCTCGATCAACATTTTATAGGATAACGCCGGTTAGGACACGGTTAGGTGTGGGATTTGCCCTCATCAGGCTCATGCTGTCGCATATTTCTCATACTTGTTAGCCAGATCCATTGCTTTTTCTGGTTTGGATCTCGTAGTAATGTGGTACCACACTGAAACACTCCATGAAACCTGGTTTCGATCAGTATTTTAGAGGATAACGCATGTCAGGTCTAGGTTAGGCCTGGGATTTGCCCTCATCAGACTCATACCTTCGCATTCTTCACATGCTTGTTGAACAGATCCTGCGTTTTTCTGGTTTGGATCACGTAGTAATGTGGAACCTCACAGAGCCATTCAATTAAACCTGCTCTTGATAAACATTTTAGAGGATAACGCATGTTAGGTCTGGGATAGGTCTGGGATTTGCCCTCATCAGGCTCATAGTTTCGCATATTTCTCAAACTTGTTGGCCAGATTCTGTTCTTTCACTGGTTTGGGTCACGTAGTAATGTTGTACCACCTTGAAACAGTCGATTAATCCTGGTCTCGTTCAACATTTTATAGGATAACGCCGGTTAGGACACGGATAGGTGTGGGATTTACCCTCATCAGGCTCATACTGTCGCATATTTCTCATACTTGTTAGCCAGATCCATTGCTTTTTCTGGTTTGGACCACGTAGTAAAGTGGTACCACACTGAAACAGTCAACTAAACCAGGTTTCGATCAATATTTTAGATGATAACGCATGTTAGGTCTAGGTTAGGCCTGGGATTTGCCCTCAGCAGGCTCATACTTTCGCATATTTCCCATAGTTGATGGCCAGATTCTGGGTTTTTTTCTGGTTTGGACCACGTAGTAATGTGGTACCACACTGAAACACTCCCTGAAACCTGGTTTCGATCAGTATTTTAGAGGATAACGCATGTCAGGTCTAGGTTAGGTCTGGGATTTGCTCTCATCAGGCTCATATTTTCGCGTTTTTCACATACCTGTTGAACAGATCCTGGGTTTTTTCTGATTTGGATCACGTAGTAATGTGGTACCACACTGAAACAGTCCATTAAACCTGGTTTCGATCAATATCTTAGAGAATAACTCATGTTAGGTCTAGGTTAGGTCTTGGATATGCCCTCATCAGGCTCATAGTTTCGCATATTTCTCAAACTTGTTGGCCAGATTCTGTTCTTTCACTGGCTTGGATCACGTAGTAATGTTGTACCGCCTTGAAACAGTCAATTCAACCTGGTCTCGATAAATATTATAGATGATAAGTCATGTTAGGTCTAGGTTAGGCCTGGGATTTGCCCACATCAGGGTCATACTTTCGCATATTTCACATACTTTTCGAACAGATCCCTGGCTTTCTCAGGTTTGGATCACGTTGTAAAGTAGTACCACACTGAAACAGTCGATTAAACCTGGTTTCGATCAATATTTTAGATGATAACGCATGTTAGGTCTGGGATAGGTCTGGGATCTGCCCTCATCAGACTCATATCTTCGCATTCTTCACATGCTTGTTGTAGAGATCCTGGGTTTTTTCTGGTTTGGATCACGTAGTAATGTGGTACCACACTGAAACAGTCCATTAAACCTGGTTTCGATAAATATTTTAGAGAATAACGCATGGTAGGCCTTGGTTAGGTCTGGGATTTGCTCTCATCGGGGTCATACATTCGCGTTTTTCACATTCTTGTTTAACAGATCCCTGGCTTATTCTGGTTTGGATCACGTAGTAATGTGGTACCACACTGAAACAGTCCATTAAACCTGGTTTCGATCAATATTTTAGAGAATAACTCATGTTAGGTCTAGGTTAGGTCTGCGATTTGCTCTCATCAGGCTTGTACATTCGCATATTTCTCATACTTGATGGCCAGATTCGGGGCTTTTTCTGATTTGGATCACGTTGTAAAGTGGTACCACACTGAAACAGTCGATTAATCCTGGTCTCGATCAACATTTTAAAGGATAACGCCGGTTAGGACACGGTTAGGTGTGGGATTTGCCCTCATCAGGCTCATACTGTCGCATATTTCTCATACTTGTTAGCCAGATCCATTGCTTTTTCTGGTTTGGATCACCTGGTAATGTGGTATCACACTGAAACAGTCCATTAAACCTGGTCTCGATCAAGATTTTAGAGAATAACGCACGTTAGGTCTTGGTTAGGTCTGGGATGTGCCCTCATCAGACTCATACCTTCGCATTCTTCCCATGCTTGTTGAACAGATCCTGGGTTTTTTCTGGTTTGGATCACGTAGTAATGTGGTATCACACTGAAACAGTCCATGAAACATGGTTTCGACCAATATTTTAGAGGATAATGCACGTTAGGTCAAGGTTACGCCTGGGATTTGCCCTCACCAGACACATACTTTCGCATATTTCACATACTTGTTGAACAGATCCTTGGCTTTTTCTGGTTTGGATGGCGTAGAAAAGTGGTACCACACTGAAACAGTCCATGAAACCTGGATTCGATCAATATTTTAGAGGATAATGCATGTTAGGTCTAGGTTAGGCCTGGGATTTGCCCTCATCAGACTCATACATTCGCATATTTCTCATACTTGTTGGCCAGATCCTGGGTTTTTTCTGGTCTGTATCACGTAGTAATGTGGTACCACACTGAAGCTGTCAATGAAACCTGGACTTGAAAAATATTTTAGAGGATAACGCATGATAGGTCTAGGTTAGGTCTAGGATTTGCCCTCATCACGCTCATACTTTCGCATATTTCTCATACTTCATGGCTAGATCCTGGGCTGTTTCTGGATTGTATCACGTAGTAATGTGGTACCACGCTGAAACAGTCGATTAAACCTGGTTTCGATCAATATTTTAGAGGATAACGCATGTTAGGTCTGGGTTAGGTCTAGGATTTGCCCTCATCAGGCTCATTCTTTCGCAAATTTCTTAAACTTGATGGCTAGATCCTGGGCTTTTTCTGGATTGCATCACGTAGTAATGTGGTACCACACTGAAACATTCAATTAAACCTGGTCTTAATAAATATTTTAGAGGATAACGCAAGTTAGGTCTGGGATAGGTCTGGGATTTGACCTCATCAGACTCATACTTTCGCATATTTCTCATACTTGTTGGCCAGATCCTGGGCTTTTTCTGGTTTGGATCACGTAGTTATGTGGTACCACACTGAAACAGTCGACTAAACCTGGTGTCGACCAATATTTAAGAGGATAACGCATGTTAGGTCTAGGTTAAGCCTGGGATTTGCCCTCATCAGACTCATACTTTCGCATATTTCTCATATTTGTTGGCCAGATCCTGGCTTTTTTTCTGGTCTGGATCACGTAGTAATGTGGTACCACACTGAATCAGTGAATTAAACTTGGTCTTGATAAATATTTTAGAGGATAACGCATGATAGGTCTAGGTTACGCCTGGGATTTGCCCACATCAGGGTCATACTTTCGCAAATTTCACATACTTTTCGAACAGAACCCTGGCTTTCTCAGGTTTGGATCACGTTGTAAAGTAGTACCACACTGAAACAGTCGATTAATCCTGGTCTCGATCAACATTTTATAGGATAACGCCGGTTAGGACACGGTTAGGTGTGGGATTTGCCCTCATCAGGCTCATGCTGTCGCATATTTCTCATACTTGTTAGCCAGATCCATTGCTTTTTCTGGTTTGGATCTCGTAGTAATGTGGTACCACACTGAAACACTCCATGAAACCTGGTTTCGATCAGTATTTTAGAGGATAACGCATGTCAGGTCTAGGTTAGGCCTGGGATTTGCCCTCATCAGACTCATACCTTCGCATTCTTCACATGCTTGTTGAACAGATCCTGCGTTTTTCTGGTTTGGATCACGTAGTAATGTGGAACCTCACAGAGCCATTCAATTAAACCTGCTCTTGATAAACATTTTAGAGGATAACGCATGTTAGGTCTGGGATAGGTCTGGGATTTGCCCTCATCAGGCTCATAGTTTCGCATATTTCTCAAACTTGTTGGCCAGATTCTGTTCTTTCACTGGTTTGGGTCACGTAGTAATGTTGTACCACCTTGAAACAGTCAATCCAACCTGGTCTCGATAAATATTATAGATGATAAGTCATGTTAGGTCTAGGTTAGGCCTGGGATTTGCCCTCATCAGACTCATACTTTCGCATATTTCTCATACTTGTTGGCCAGATCCTGGTTTTTTTTCTGGTTTGGATCACGTAGTAATGTGGTACCACTCTGAAACAGTCGATTAAACCTGGTTTCGATCAATATTTTAGAGAATAATTCATGTTAGGTCTAGGTTAGGTCTGGGATTTGCTCTTATCAGGCTCATTCTTTCGCATATTTCTCATACCTAATGGCTAGATCCTGGGCTTTTTCTGGATTGCATAACGTAGTAATGAAGTACAACACTGAAACAGTCAATTAAACCTGGTTTCCATCAATATTTTAGAGGAGAACGCATATTAGGTCTAGATAGGCCTGGGATTTGCCCTCATCAGGGTCATACTTTCGCAGTTTTAACATACATGTTGGCCTGATCGAGGGTTTTTTCTGCATTGGATCACGTAGTAAAGTGGTGCCACACTGAAACAGTCCATTAAACCTGGTTTCGATCAATATTTTAGAGGATAACGCATGTTAGGTCTGTGATAGGTCTGGGATTTGCCCTCATCAGGCTCATAGTTTCGCGTTTTTCACATACTTGTTGAACAGATCCTGGGTTTTCTCTGGTTTGGATCACGTAGTAATGTGGTACCACACTGAAACAGCCCATTAAACCTGGTTTCGATCAATATTTTAGAGAATAACTCATGTTAGGTCTAGGTTAGGTCTGGGATTTGCTCTCATCAGGCTTGTACATTCGCATATTTCTCATACTTGATGGCCAGATTCGGGGCTTTTTCTGGTTTGGATCACGTCGTAAAGTGGTACCACACTGAAACAGTCAATTAAACCTGGTTTCGATCAATATTTTAGAGAATAATTCATGTTAGGTCTAGGTTAGGTCTGGGATTTGCTCTTATCAGGCTCATTCTTTCGCATATTTCACATACTTGTTGAACAGATCCTTGGCTTTTTCTGGTTTGGATCGCGTAGAAAAGTGGTACCACACTGAAACAGTCCATGAAACCTGGATTCGATCAATATTTTAGAGGATAATGCATGTTAGGTCTAGGTTAGGCCTGGGATTTGCCCTCATCAGACTCATACATTCGCATATTTCTCATACTTGTTGGCCAGATCCTGGGTTTTTTCTGGTCTGTATCACGTAGTAATGTGGTACCACACTGAAACTGTCAATGAAACCTGGACTTGAAAAATATTTTAGAGGATAACGCATGATAGGCCTAGGTTACGCCTGGGATTTGCCCTCATCAGGGTCATACTTTCGCAAATTTCTCAAACGTGTTGGTCAGACCCAGGGCTTTTTCTGGTCTGGATCACGTAGTAATGTGGTACCACACTGAAACAGTCAACTAAACCAGGTTTCGATCAACATTTTAGATGATAACGTATGTTAGGTCTAGGTTAGGTCTGGGATTTGCTCTCATCAGGCTTGTACATTCACATATTTCTCGTACTTGATGGCCAGATTCGGGGCTTTTTCTGGTTTGGATCACGTAGTAACGTGGTACCACACTGAAACAGTCAATTAAACCTGGTCTTGATAAATATTTTAGAGGATAACGCATGTTAGGTTTGGGTTAGGTCTAGGATTTGTCCTCATCAGGCTCATACTTTCGCATATTTCTCATACTTCATGGCTAGATCCTGGGCTGTTTCTGGATTGTATCACGTAGTAATGTGGTACCACGCTGAAACAGTCCATTAGACCTGGTTTCGATCAATATTTTAGAGAATAACTCATGTTAGGTCTAGGTTAGGTCTGGGATTTGCTCTCATCAGGCTTGTACATTCGCATATTTCTCATACTTGATGGCCAGATTCGGGGCTTTTTCTGGTTTGGATCACGTAGTAATGTAGTACAACACTGTAACAGTCCATTAAACCTGGTTTCGACCAATATCTTAGAGGATAACGCATGTTAGGTCTAGGCTAGGCCTGGGATTTGCCCTAATCAGGGTTATACTTTCGCAGTTTTATCATACTTCTTGACCTGATCGAGGGTTTTTCCTACTTTGGATAACGTAGTAAAGTGGTACCCCACAGAGACAGTCAACTAAACCTGGTTTCGATCGATATTTTAGAGGATATCGCATGTTAGGTCTCGGTTAGGTCTAGGATTTGCCCTCATCTGTGTCATACTTTCGCATATTTCTCATAGTTGATGGTCAGATTCTGGGTTTTTTTCTGGTTTGGATCACGTAGCAATGTGGTACCACACTGAAACACTCCATGAAACCAGGTTTCGATCAGTATTTTAGAGAATAACGCATGTCAGGTCTAGGTTAGGCCTGGGATTTGCCCTCATCAGACTCATACTTTCGCATATTTCACATACTTGTTGAACAGATCCCTGGCTTTTTCTGGTTTGGATCACGTAGTAAAGTGGTACCACACTGAAACAGTCCATTAAACCTGGTTTTGATCAATATTTTAGATGATAACGCATGTTAGGTCTGGGATAGGTCTGGGATCTGCCCTCATCAGACTCATACCTTCGCATTCTTCACATGCTTGTTGAACAGATCCTGCGTTTTTCTGGATTGGATCACGTAGTAATGTGGTACCACACTGAGACATTCAATTAAACCTGGTCTTGATAAATATTTTAGAGGATAACGCATGTTAGGTCTGGGATAGGTCTGGGATTTGCCCTCATCAGGCTCATAGTTTCGCATATTTCTCAAACTTGTTGGCCAGATTCTGTTCTTTCACTGGTTTGGATCACGCAGTAATGTTGTACCGCCTTGAAACAGTCAATTCAACCTGGTCTCGATAAACATTATAGTTGATAAGTCATGTTAGGTCTTGGTTAGGCCTGGGATTTGCCCACATCAGACTCATACATTCGCATATTTCTCATACTTGTTGGCCAGATCCTGGTTTTTTTTCTGGTTTGGATCACGTACTAATGTGGTACCACTCTGAAACAGTCGATTAAAACTGGTTTCGATCAATATTTTAGATGATAACGCATGTTAGGTCTGGGTTAGGGCTAGGATTTGCCCTCATCAGACACATACTTTCGCATTCTTCACATACTTGTTGAACAGATCCCTGGCATTTTCTGGTTTGGATCACGTAGTAAAGTGGTACCACACTGAAACAGTCCATTAAACCTGGTTTTGATCAATATTTTAGAGGATAACGCATGATAGGTCTAGGTTAGGTCTAGGATTTGCCCTCATCACGCTCATACTTTCGCATATTTCTCATACTTCATGGCTAGATCCTGGGCTGTTTCTGGATTGTATCACGTAGTAATGTGGTACCACGCTGAAACAGTCGATTAAACCTGGTTTCGATCAATATTTTAGATGATAACGCATGTTAGGTCTGGGTTAGGGCTAGGATTTGCCCTCATCAGACACATACTTTCGCATTCTTCACATACTTGTTGAACAGATCGCTGGCATTTCCTGGTTTGGATCACGTAGTAATGTGGTACCACTCTGAAACAGTCGATTAAACCTGGTTTCGATCAATATTTTAGATGATAACGCATGTTAGGTCTGGGATAGGTCTGGGATCTGCCCTCATCAGACTCATACCTTCGCATTCTTCACATGCTTGTTGAAGAGATCCTCGGTTTTTTCTGGTTTGGATCACGTAGTAATATGGTACCACACTGAAACAGTCCATTAAACTTGGTTTGGATCAATATTTCAGAGAATAACGCATGTTAGGTCTTGGTTAGGTCTGGGATTTGCTCTCATCGGGATCATACATTCGCATTTTTCACATACTTTTTGTACAGATCCCTGGCTTTTTCTGGTTTGGATCACGTTGTAAAGTGGTACCACACTGAAACAGTCGATTAATCCAGGTATCGATCAACATTTTATAGGATAACGCCGGTTAGGACACGGTTAGGTGTGGGATTTGCCCTCATCAGACACATACTTTCGCATATTTCACATACTTGTTGAACAGGTCCCTGGCTTTTTCTGGTTTGGATCACGTGGTAATGTGGTATCACACTGAAACAGTCCACGAAACCTGGTTTCATCAATGTTTTAGATGATAACGCATGTTAGGTCTAGGTTAAGCCTGGGATTTGCCCTCATCAGACTCATACTTTCGCATATTTCTCATACTTGTTGGTCAGATCCTGGCTTTTTTTCTGGTCTGGATCACGTAGTAATGTGGTACCACACTGAAACACTCCCTGAAACCTGGTTTCGATCAGTATTTTAGAGGATAACGCATGTCAGGTCTAGGTTAGGTCTGGGATTTGCTCTCATCAGGCTCATATTTTCGCGTTTTTCACATACCTGTTGAACAGATCCTGGGTTTTTTCTGATTTGGATCACGTAGTAATGTGGTACCACACTGAAACAGTCCATTAAACCTGGTTTCGATAAATATTTTAGAGAATAATGCATGTTAGGCCTTGGTTAGGTCTGGGATTTGCTCTCATCGGGGTCATACATTCGGGTTTTTCACATTCTTGTTTAACAGATCCCTGGCTTATTCTGGTTTGGATCACGTAGTAATGTGGTACCACACTGAAACAGTCCATTAAACCTGGTTTCGATCAATATTTTAGAGAATAACTCATGTTAGGTCTAGGTTAGGTCTGCGATTTGCTCTCATCAGGCTTGTACATTCGCATATTTCTCATACTTGATGGCCAGATTCGGGGCTTTTTCTGATTTGGATCACGTTGTAAAGTGGTACCACACTGAAACAGTCGATTAATCCTGGTCTCGATCAACATTTTAAAGGATAACGCCGGTTAGGACACGGTTAGGTGTGGGATTTGCCCTCATCAGGCTCATACTGTCGCATATTTCTCATACTTGTTAGCCAGATCCATTGCTTTTTCTGGTTTGGATCACCTGGTAATGTGGTATCACACTGAAACAGTCCATTAAACCTGGTCTCGATCAAGATTTTAGAGAATAACGCACGTTAGGTCTTGGTTAGGTCTGGGATGTGCCCTCATCAGACTCATACCTTCGCATTCTTCCCATGCTTGTTGAACAGATCCTGGGTTTTTTCTGGTTTGGATCACGTAGTAATGTGGTATCACACTGAAACAGTCCATGAAACCTGGACTTGAAAAATATTTTAGAGGATAACGCATGATAGGTCTAGGTTAGGTCTAGGTTTTGCCCTCATCACGCTCATACTTTCGCATATTTCTCATACTTCATGGCTAGATCCTGGGCTGTTTCTGGATTGTATCACGTAGTAATGTGGTACCACGCTGAAACAGTCGATTAAACCTGGTTTCGATCAATATTTTAGAGGATAACGCATGTTAGGTCTGGGTTAGGTCTAGGATTTGCCCTCATCAGGCTCATTCTTTCGCAAATTTCTTAAACTTGATGGCTAGATCCTGGGCTTTTTCTGGATTGCATCACGTAGTAATGTGGTACCACACTGAAACATTCAATTAAACCTGGTCTTGATAAATATTTTAGAGGATAACGCAAGTTAGGTCTGGGATAGGTCTGGGATTTGACCTCATCAGACTCATACTTTCGCGTTTTTCACATACTTGTTGAACAGATCCTGGGTTTTTTCTGGTTTCGATCACGTAGTAGTGTGGTACCACACTGAAACAGTCCATTAAACCTGGTTGCGATCAATATTTTAGAGGATAACGCATGTTAGGTCTGGGTTAGGTCTAGGATTTGCCCTCATCAGACTCATACTTTCGCATATTTCTCATACTTCATGGCTAGATCCTGGGTTTTATCTGGTTTGGATCACGTAGTAATGTGGTACCACACTGAAACAGTCGATTAAACCTGGTTTCGATCAATATTTTAGAGGATAACGCAAGTTAGGTCTGTGATAGGTCTGGGATTTGACCTCTATCAGACTCATTCTTTCGCAACCTTCACATACTCGTTGAACAGATCCTGGGTTTTCTCTGGTTTGGATCACGTAGTAATGTGGTACCACACTGAAACAGTCAATTAAACCTGGTTTCGATCAATATTTTTGAGGATAACGCCGGTTAGGACTCGGTTAGGTGTGGGATTTGCCCTCATCAGGCTCATGCTGTCGCATATTTCTCATACTTGTTAGCCAGATCCATTGCTTTTTCTGGTTTGGATCACGTAGTAATGTGGTACCACACTGAAACAGTCAATTAAACCTGGTTTCGATCAATATTTTAGAGAATAATTCATGTTAGGTCTAGGTTAGGTCTGGGATTTGCTCTTATCAGGCTCATTCTTTCGCATATTTCTCATACTGGATGGCCAGATTCGGGGCATTTTCTGGTTTGGATCACGTAGTAAAGTGGTACCACACTGAAACAGTCCATTAAACCTGGTTTTGATCAATATTTTAGAGGATAACGCATGATAGGTCTAGGTTAGGTCTAGGATTTGCCCTCATCACGCTCATACTTTCGCATATTTCTCATACTGGATGGCCAGATTCGGGGCTTTTTCTGGTTTGGATCACGTCGTAAAGTGGTACCACACTGAAACAGTCAATTAAACCTGGTTTCGATCAATATTTTAGAGAATAATTCATGTTAGGTCTAGGTTAGGTCTGGGATTTGCTCTTATCAGGCTCATTCTTTCGCATATTTCTCATACTTGATGGCTAGATCCTGGGCTTTTTCTGGATTGCATAACGTAGTAATGAAGTACAACACTGAAACAGTCAATTAAACCTGGTTTCGATCAATATTTTTGAGGATAACTCATGTTAGGTCATGGTTAGGCCTGGGATTTGCACTCATCAGACTCAAACTTTCGCATATTTCTCATACCTGTTTGCCAGATCCTGGGTTTTTTTCTGGTCTGGATCACGTAGTAATGTGGTACCACACTGAAACAGTCGATTAAACCTGGACACGATCAACATTTTAGAGGATAACGCCGGTTAGGTCTTGGTTAGGTGTGGGATTTGCCCTCATCAGGCTCATACTTTCGCATATTTCTCATACCTGTTGGCCAGATACGTTGCATTTTCTGGATTGGATCACATACTGATGTAGTACCACACTGAAACAGTCGATTAAACCTGGTCACGATCAACATTTTAGAGGATAACGCCGGTTAGGACTCGGTTAGGTGTGGGATTTGCCCTAATCAGGCTCATGCTGTCGCATATTTCTCATACTTGTTAGCCAGATCCATTGCTTTTTCTGGTTTGGATCACGTAGTAATGTGGTACCACACTGAAACACTCCATGAAACCTGGTTTCGATCAGTATTTTAGAGGATAACGCATGTCAGGTCTAGGTTAGGCCTGGGATTTGCCCGCATCAGGCTCATACTTTCGCATATTTCTCATACTTGTTGGCCAGATCCTGGGCTTTTTCTGGTTTGGATCACGTAGTTATGTAGTACCACACTGAAACAGTCGACTAAACCTGGTCTCGACCAATATTTAAGAGGATAACGCATGTTAGGTCTAGGTTAAGCCTGGGATTTGCCCTCATCAGACTCATACTTTCGCATATTTCTCATATTTGTTGGCCAGATCCTGGCTTTTTTTCTGGTCTGGATCACGTAGTAATGTGGTACCACACTGAATCAGTGAATTAAACTTGGTCTTGATAAATATTTTAGAGGATAACGCATGATAGGTCTAGGTTACGCCTGGGATTTGCCCACATCAGGGTCATACTTTCGCAAATTTCACATACTTTTCGAACAGATCCCTGGCTTTCTCAGGTTTGGATCACGATGTAAAGTAGTACCACACTGAAACAGTCGATTAATCCTGGTCTCGATCAACATTTTATAGGATAACGCCGGTTAGGACACGGTTAGGTGTGGGATTTGCCCTCATCAGGCTCATGCTGTCGCATATTTCTCATACTTGTTAGCCAGATCCATTGCTTTTTCTGGTTTGGATCTCGTAGTAATGTGGTACCACACTGAAACACTCCATGAAACCTGGTTTCGATCAGTATTTTAGAGGATAACGCATGTCAGGTCTAGGTTAGGCCTGGGATTTGCCCTCATCAGACTCATACCTTCGCATTCTTCACATGCTTGTTGAACAGATCCTGCGTTTTTCTGGTTTGGATCACGTAGTAATGTGGAACCTCACAGAGCCATTCAATTAAACCTGCTCTTGATAAACATTTTAGAGGATAACGCATGTTAGGTCTGGGATAGGTCTGGGATTTGCCCTCATCAGGCTCATAGTTTCGCATATTTCTCAAACTTGTTGGCCAGATTCTGTTCTTTCACTGGTTTGGGTCACGTAGTAATGTTGTACCGCCTTGAAACAGTCAATCCAACCTGGTCTCGATAAATATTATAGATGATAAGTCATGTTAGGTCTAGGTTAGGCCTGGGATTTGCCCTCATCAGACTCATACTTTCGCATATTTCTCATACTTGTTGGCCAGATCCTGGTTTTTTTTCTGGTTTGGATCACGTAGTAATGTGGTACCACTCTGAAACAGTCGATTAAACCTGGTTTCGATCAATATTTTAGATGATAGCGCATGTTAGGTCTGGGTTAGGTCTGGGATTTGCTCTTATCAGGCTCATTCTTTCGCATATTTCTCATACTTGTTGGCCAGATCCTGGTTTTTTTTCTGGTTTGGATCACGTAGTAATGTGGTACCACACTGAAACAGTCAATTAAACCTGGTTTCGATCAATATTTTAGAGAATAATTCATGTTAGGTCTAGGTTAGGTCTGGGATTTGCTCTTATCAGGCTCATTCTTTCGCATATTTCTCATACCTAATGGCTAGATCCTGGGCTTTTTCTGGATTGCATAACGTAGTAATGAAGTACAACACTGAAACAGTCAATTAAACCTGGTTTCCATCAATATTTTAGAGGAGAACGCATATTAGGTCTAGGTTGGGCCTGGGATTTGCCCTCATCAGGCTCATAGTTTCGCGTTTTTCACATACTTGTTGAACAGATCCTGGGTTTTCTCTGGTTTGGATCACGTAGTAATGTGGTACCACACTGTAACAGTCCATTAAACCTGGTTTCGATCAATATTTTAGAGAATAACTCATGTTAGGTCTAGGTTAGGTCTGGGATTTGCTCTCATCAGGCTTGTACATTCGCATATTTCTCATACTTGATGGCCAGATTCGGGGCTTTTTCTGGCTTGGATCACGTCGTAAAGTGGTACCACACTAAAACAGTCAATTAAACCTGGTTTCGATCAATATTTTAGAGAATAATTCATGTTAGGTCTAGGTTAGGTCTGGGATTTGCTCTTATCAGGCTCATTCTTTCGCATATTTCACATACTTGTTGAACAGATCCTTGGCTTTTTCTGGTTTGGATCGCGTAGAAAAGTGGTACCACACTGAAACAGTCCATGAAACCTGGATTCGATCAATATTTTAGAGGATAATGCATGTTAGGTCTAGGTTAGGCCTGGGATTTGCCCTCATCAGACTCATACATTCGCATATTTCTCATACTTGTTGGCCAGATCCTGGGTTTTTTCTGGTCTGTATCACGTAGTAATGTGGTACCACACTGAAACTGTCAATGAAACCTGGACTTGAAAAATATTTTAGAGGATAACGCATGATAGGCCTAGGTTACGCCTGGGATTTGCCCTCATCAGGGTCATACTTTCGCAAATTTCTCAAACGTGTTGGTCAGACCCAGGGCTTTTTCTGGTCTGGATCACGTAGTAATGTGGTACCACACTGAAACAGTCAACTAAACCAGGTTTCGATCAACATTTTAGATGATAACGTATGTTAGGTCTAGGTTAGGCCTGGGATTTGCCCTCAGCAGGCTCATACTTTCGCATATTTCTCATACTTGATGGCCAGATTCGGGGCTTTTTCTGGTTTGGATCACGTAGTAACGTGGTACCACACTGAAACAGTCCATTAAACCTGGTTTCGATCAATATTTTTGAGGATAACGCATGTTAGGTCTGGATAAGGTCTGGGATTTGCTCTCATCAGGCTCATATTTTCTCATATTTCTCATTCTTGTTGGCCAGATACTGGGCTCCCACTGGTTTGGATCACGTAGTAATGTGATGCCACACTGAAACAGTCAATTAAACCTGGTCTTGATAAATATTTTAGAGGATAACGCATGTTAGGTTTGGGTTAGGTCTAGGATTTGTCCTCATCAGGCTCATACTTTCGCATATTTCTCATACTTCATGGCTAGATCCTGGTTTTTTTCTGGTTTGGATCACGTACTAATGTGGTACCACTCTGAAACAGTCGATTAAAACTGGTTTCGATCAATATTTTAGATGATAACGCATGTTAGGTCTGGGTTAGGGCTAGGATTTGCCCTCATCAGACACATACTTTCGCATTCTTCACATACTTGTTGAACAGATCCCTGGCATTTTCTGGTTTGGATCACGTAGTAATGTGGTACCACTCTGAAACAGTCGATTAAACCTGGTTTCGATCAATATTTTAGATGATAACGCATGTTAGGTCTGGGATAGGTCTGGGATCTGCCCTCATCAGACTCATACCTTCGCATTCTTCACATGCTTGTTGAAGAGATCCTGGGTTTTTTCTGGTTTGGATCACGTAGTAATATGGTACCACACTGAAACAGTCCATTAAACCTGGTTTCGATCAATATTTTAGAGAATAACGCATGTTAGGTCTTGGTTAGGTCTGGGATTTGCTCTCATCGGGATCATACATTCGCATTTTTCACATACTTTTTGTACAGATCCCTGGCTTTTTCTGGTTTGGATCACGTTGTAAAGTGGTACCACACTGAAACAGTCGATTAATCCAGGTATCGATCAACATTTTATAGGATAACGCCGGTTAAGACACGGTTAGGTGTGGGATTTGCCCTCATCAGGCTCATACTGTCGCATATTTCTCATACTTGTTAGCCAGATCCGTTGCCTTTTCTGGTTTGGATCACGTGGTAATGTGGTATCACACTGAAACAGTCCACGAAACCTGGTTTCATCAATGTTTTAGATGATAACGCATGTTAGGTCTAGGTTAAGCCTGGGATTTGCCCTCATCAGACTCATACTTTCGCATATTTCTCATACTTGTTGGTCAGATCCTGGCTTTTTTTCTGGTCTGGATCACGTAGTAATGTGGTACCACACTGAAACAGTCGATTAAACCTGGTTTCGATCAATATTTAAGAGGATAACGCATGTTAGGTCTAGGTTAAGCCTGGGATTTGCCCTCATCAGACTCATACTTTCGCATATTTCTCATATTTGTTGGCCAGATCCTGGCTTTTTTTCTGGTCTGGATCACGTAGTAATGTGGTACCACACTGAATCAGTGAATTAAACTTGGTCTTGATAAATATTTTAGAGGATAACGCATGATAGGTCTAGGTTACGCCTGGGATTTGCCCACATCAGGGTCATACTTTCGCAAATTTCACATACTTTTCGAACAGATCCCTGGCTTTCTCAGGTTTGGATCACGATGTAAAGTAGTACCACACTGAAACAGTCGATTAATCCTGGTCTCGATCAACATTTTATAGGATAACGCCGGTTAGGACACGGTTAGGTGTGGGATTTGCCCTCATCAGGCTCATGCTGTCGCATATTTCTCATACTTGTTAGCCAGATCCATTGCTTTTTCTGGTTTGGATCTCGTAGTAATGTGGTACCACACTGAAACACTCCATGAAACCTGGTTTCGATCAGTATTTTAGAGGATAACGCATGTCAGGTCTAGGTTAGGCCTGGGATTTGCCCTCATCAGACTCATACCTTCGCATTCTTCACATGCTTGTTGAACAGATCCTGCGTTTTTCTGGTTTGGATCACGTAGTAATGTGGAACCTCACAGAGCCATTCAATTAAACCTGCTCTTGATAAACATTTTAGAGGATAACGCATGTTAGGTCTGGGATAGGTCTGGGATTTGCCCTCATCAGGCTCATAGTTTCGCATATTTCTCAAACTTGTTGGCCAGATTCTGTTCTTTCACTGGTTTGGGTCACGTAGTAATGTTGTACCGCCTTGAAACAGTCAATCCAACCTGGTCTCGATAAATATTATAGATGATAAGTCATGTTAGATCTAGGTTAGGCCTGGGATTTGCCCTCATCAGACTCATACTTTCGCATATTTCTCATACTTGTTGGCCAGATCCTGGTTTTTTTTCTGGTTTGGATCACGTAGTAATGTGGTACCACTCTGAAACAGTCGATTAAACCTGGTTTCGATCAATATTTTAGATGATAGCGCATGTTAGGTCTGGGTTAGGTCTGGGATTTGCTCTTATCAGGCTCATTCTTTCGCATATTTCTCATACTTGTTGGCCAGATCCTGGTTTTTTTTCTGGTTTGGATCACGTAGTAATGTGGTACCACACTGAAACAGTCAATTAAACCTGGTTTCGATCAATATTTTAGAGAATAATTCATGTTAGGTCTAGGTTAGGTCTGGGATTTGCTCTTATCAGGCTCATTCTTTCGCATATTTCTCATACCTAATGGCTAGATCCTGGGCTTTTTCTGGATTGCATAACGTAGTAATGAAGTACAACACTGAAACAGTCAATTAAACCTGGTTTCCATCAATATTTTAGAGGAGAACGCATATTAGGTCTAGGTTGGGCCTGGGATTTGCCCTCATCAGGCTCATAGTTTCGCGTTTTTCACATACTTGTTGAACAGATCCTGGGTTTTCTCTGGTTTGGATCACGTAGTAATGT